>NC_135644.1:19665625-19967678 GCF_053574225.1 Canis aureus | reverse complement strand
AAAAAGTTTTATGCTTAAACTGACTCAAATAAGAAAAAGAATATGTGAACTTGGTGTGGACTTTTATTGTAACTTAATTATTTAGCTCTAACTTACTTGTTTAACAATTTTTGCTGCATCTGTGTTTCTCCTATAAAATATTTCCTTGTATTCATCCATCCAGACTTCTGCAAGGCGAACTTGGTTGCGAGCAATCACCTGAGTGCCTTTTGGAAAGGTATGAGGGCTTTTGCTGCGAAAAACATGTCCAACAACAGAGCAAGGCATAATCTCCAACTGCCCACCACATTGCCATACCTGATAATTAATGATATTTGTTTAATTTACAGTATTTTTAAAAAATCAAAGTGTTGCTTTTAAGTTCATTAAGATATTAATAAAAACAAAATATAAAAATTTATATATAGTCTCCACAAATAGTCTCTGTCCCTTGCCAGTTCAACTTAAATTCTTAAATATAAAAAACAATTTTATGAAATGGTACAAAAACTAAAGACCACAAAGGCATATTTTCAGAAAGTAATTTAACAAAATAGTGATTTCAGAACTTTCATAAAAATCAAGCCCCACACTTCTTTTTTTGCAAACAATTATGCAAGCTCTCTCATACCAAAGACCAAAGATTCTTCTGTTTTTGACTTCTATCTTCTTATACAAGGCACATGAGCACCTCACTTGAACCAAAGATTCTCTCATCTATGGCAGGAATTAGCAGTCTTAGAGTAGGCAGAACCAGACTCTTATTTCCCCCTTGCATATTCAATTTTGTAATTAAGAAACAAGTCCTGGGGCAGCCCTGGTGGTTCAGCAGTTTAGTGCTGGGCGTGATCCTGGAAACCCTGGAGACCCTGGGCCCAGGGTGTGATCCTGGAGACCCAGGATCGAGTCCCACATGGGGCTCCCTGCATGGAGCCTGCTTCTCCCTCTGCCTCTCTCTCTCTCTGTCTCTCTCTCATGAGTAAATAAATAAAATCTTAAAAAAAAAGAGAGAGAGAAAGAAGTCCAGATAATAACCAAGTACAATCTTTTAAGCTTGTACAGTACTCAGTCATTATAAAAAAATTCACACCTATTTAGAAACAGAGGGTCAAAAACACTTATTTGCATTAACTCTAAATAAAATGGAAAATTATTAAATCAATATCTACTGACTTAAATATCTTAGCAATCAGTTCTGCCATAAATAGTCACTAAGCAAAAAATCTAAAATGAATATATGTTTAATAATCTGTGCTAGTATTAGGGCAAATGAGACAACCCAGTGGTATTTTTAACTCAACAAATTGTGCCTGAAATCTAACATGTGTTAGGGGTTGGGAATACTTAAATGGATAAAAAAAAGACTCCTCCTTTGAGCAGTTCAAATTTGGCTACGATCATCACTGCCATTATGTGATGGAACCAGAGCTAAAACTTAAATCTTCTAACTCCTAGTTATTTTCCCACTACGTTCCAGACCGAAGGATGAAAGATGAATGAGAGAGTCCTTGCAGAAAATAAACTCATGAAGTCAAATAAGTATATGTGGAGGCCATCCAGAGTTTGTTTTGTTTCTCATATTAACTTTTAATATGCATAGGGAAAAAAAGCTCATTTAATCCCAAGAGTTAATGTCTTTTAAAAATTATACATAAATGTTTTTCCATTCTGACTCCCTTGATAATCAACTCATTTCCTGAAGCACTAGATTGAATTATATTTATCTTGGCTAGAATTCAGTAGCTACAAGTGCATTAATTGGTGTTATTGGCTGGACACAGGCGTTTAACTGAATCCTCTTGTTACACTGGCAGCAACGAGTAAATATATTAGGTTACATTTTAAAAGAAATACCCTTATTCTAAAATTTCTAGCAATTAAATTTTAGAAAGCACATAAAAGTAAAGGCTGCACACATCTATGATCTGTATCAGCTAATTAGAACAGAATGTGTACTATATTGTACTATAATGTACTATATTTATGAACTTACTCTGAAAGACATTTCTATATTTTCACCTCCCCAGATTTCCATTTCTTCATCATAAGTTCCAATATATTCAAAATATTCTTTTGATATGGAAAAAAGGCCGCCTGCAAAAGTGGGTGTTCTGAAAAATAATCCATTGTCAAACTTTGTTATAAAAATTAAATAAGAAAAAAGAGCTTAAAGAGCAACTGAATCAAATTCACAAAGAAATTAAAGAGAGATCACAATTTCCAAGGTTTTTTATAGTCTTACAATAAAGACTAAAAATGCTATCTTCAGTTTCAAGATTTGTGGGGGAAGGGAAGCACTTTAAGTATCTTCTCCCAGCAGAACAAAATTATGACGTATCTTCTGACCAAGCCCAAAGATTC
Organism: Canis aureus; assembly: GCF_053574225.1. NCBI lineage: Eukaryota > Metazoa > Chordata > Mammalia > Carnivora > Canidae > Canis > Canis aureus. The sequence continues at coordinate 19,965,338 of NC_135644.1, read as the reverse complement.
TGAAGTGATGATTATGAGGAAGATGAAAGGCCTCATTTACTTCTACTTCCGACTCGGTAATATCATGTGTAAGTAAATATATACATAAGTGGCTTTTCTATTCCCTACATAGAATGTGTGTGTTCTTTATTTCGTTAGTGAGAATTACCTTGGAGGCAAAAAGTGTAGAAAGCTAAGAGGGCATACATATTCAAATAACTGAACTGACTTGTAAGACTTTGAGAGCAATCCTCTTACTTAATTGGGTAGGTTTCATCTTTCCTTCTTTGCCTCTCATGATCAGGAAGCGATTCCCAGCCAAATGAAAGACTCCAGTCAAAGTTTCCACGGTTGTGATTACTTCCATAAGGAGAAGGTTTGTTGAATTCAAATGTGTTTAGATCTATGGATGCAATATCCGGACTCACTACAGCCGTGTAGTTCTCGGCTATTCTGGCCAACAAAGGTTCCAACCAGCCGTAGAAACACTCACCTGGAAGGGACACAATTCTAATCAGTCCAATGAAAACACTGAGGGTTTTCTCTTTTGTTTTTTTTTTTTTTAAGACGGTTTAGAGAGATGAGAAGAATAGTCAATTGTGTTTTGAACATTTAACACCGAGGAGATTTCTTAAAGGTTTCTTATGATGAGATTGAAGGTAGAGTGAAAAGGGTAAAGGAAGAATCAGCAAAGTTGGGAAAATTTATTACACAAGGGATTTTTTTGTTTTGTTTTGTTTTGTTTTTTTACCTTAGTGAGGAAGTAAAATAACACTGGAGTATTTAAGTTTCAGATGGTGTGTTTCCCTCTGAAATGGGCCATGAGTCAAAGGCAACTTTTTGCTGATCCATGCCACCTAACCCCAGAAGTGCTCTGATTTAAACTGGTCTCCCTAAGGTGTAGTAATCAAAATCCTAATTTCTGAGTCTTAGGAGAAAATAAGTTAAGGAGTCAGAATATTCTGATTTCAGCAGTTGGAGAAGGACCATTCAAACCTGCCCCAGGCCTATCGGAAAGTGGGCCCTACTATTACGGACATGACTCCTGTTTTCACACACAGAATTCCAGAGATTCAGTGCTACCCAGGTCTTCCCATCAGGCAGAGGGCAGCGTTGGGCAGTTACTAGGAGGACCACTTGGCATCAAGATCGTCATCAGATACATTTGCCTGAGAGGAAGAATATCCAGTCTGACATAATTGTAATTTTGGAGCAGGAGAGGAAATATTGGAGAATGAATCATTTCCTTTTTAAAACACCTCTTTTGGAATACCTTCAGACCTCTCTTCATTTAAGAGCCAGGTATTAGGAGAGTACTGGGTCTGTTGGCTTTAAAGAGACCCAAGCAAATCCAAAAGCACTCTCTAACAATTACCGTATAACCAAAACCATTTGCCAGGTCAAACATAATCTAAGGGCTAGCCAATTCAGTTCAAAACTAAATACTCATATAAAAAGGATAACCCACTAAACTTATAGCTGAAGGACTAAGTGACATTTTAGTAATCCCTAATGGGAACTTTAAATACGGACTCTAAAAATACTTGCCATATACCTCATTTAAAATCATTGACACTGGAGAACAAAACCATTAAAAACAAAATAAAAAACAGTAGCAGTAGAACAAACAAAACTTGATAATATTCATAGAAAAGATACCCCAGAAGTTGGAAGGGGATACCCCTAACTTAGCTCAGGAGGATGTGCAAATCTTTGAAAAAAGAATTAAAATAGGGAAATTGAAAGTATTAGGACTAGAACAAAGGTTTTGTTTTTGGTTTTTTTTTTTTTTTTTTTTTAGGACAAAGTTTAAAGACAATTGATTGCGCTTAAATCTTTCATTCTTTTTAAACTGTAAGAATCAGTAATAACAAGGAAAAACACTTTTTTTTTTTTTTTTTAACAGAATGAGGATCTGAAAAAGCAAAGCTCAGGCAAGAATAACTTGCTGTGCAGGTTGATCACTGAAGGATATTGGAGTTAAGGAGCCTAAAGGAGCCTCCTCTGGAGGAGGAGGTAAGAACTCCATGTAAGTGCAAGGAGGTTCCTATCCAGAGCTGTAATCTGCTTCGGCTGTCATTGCTATAATCACCGGTTGAAAATGACGTTAAAGAAAATACAATTAATCATTTAAAGAAAAGGCTTCTTCGCTTTTTAAAAGAGAGGGAAGCAGAGAGAAAATGTTACAACTATGTACATATATACTTACAGTGAGCATCTAAAAATGTGAGTGTTTCAGCTGTTGCAACTGTTGCTCCTAGCAGCCTTGCAGTGATCAGACCTTTTCTCTCTTTTTGTCTGACTATTTTTACTATAGAAAATTGTTTTATGTATTCTTCTAATTTATCATGTAAGTACTCTGTAAAAAAAAAAGTATCAGGATTAATTCTTCCTAAGTTTATATTCACATATAACATATGAAAAGTAATAAAGAAACCACAGGGCAATGACATCTCCACATTCGTCATCTTAACAGTTGCACACATTCTTCCATTAAGATGAAAATTATATCTCTAATTCTTTAATGAAAGAAATAGCTACATATGCAAATCTTAACTTCTGAATTACTATAACACATGTTTATAATAAAACTTATCATGTACATGCAATATCAATAAATATATTTGGGGGAAAGGAGAGACTTCTAATGCAGTAGACCCCAGGACTTAAGAAGACTCATTTAGGAATCTAAGAACATTAGCTAAGAGAGGGAAGGAAATTGAATTTGACTAAAAATATATTTGACACTTCTTAAAATTGAGATTTAAAACTGGAAATTTAAAGAAAAATGCCAAGTATCAAGAGGATTCTCTGATATTTAGGCAGTGATCAAAATAAATTAAAACCAAAATGTTCAGGTAAAATGGCAAATAGGAAAGCCCAAGGCTATAGAGCAGTTTGGGAATATTTTCTGAGTCAGCATAAATTTTTGAAAGCTTTGGAATCCTCTGACACACAATTTTTTTTTTCCTAGCAAAAATATGACAGGAGAAAGGAGCATGTAAGTCAGGAATGAAGCTAAAAACAGGCTCTTATGAATGGGTACATAATTTGAGATTTTCAACATTCCAATTTGGATGAGAGACATGATAAGCAAGAGTTAAAACAGTAGGTAAAATACATTGATCACGTCAGTCAAGTGTTGCTCATATCTTGAAACAACTCTTAAGTCTGCTTTTTCACCACTAAATTCTTGATTCTTTGTTGAGTATATAATATAGTGCCTCAGGTGGCCCTCTCAGGCCTATAGTAGTACAGCCTCAAAAAGATCAGGGAATGATGAGAACATCAATAAATGTCCTGGGGTAGATGTTTGCTTCTGCCGGATTTCAGAAGCCAGTGAAGATGACTTTATCTGTGATTATATCGGGTTTTTTTTCTATTCTCCAGTGGTACAGATAAATGAGTTGCTTATTCAAACCTTAAACATTTATAAAGGAGGTGAGAGTCATAAACAACTTCTGTGGAAACTAAATCTAAACGTTGTTAACATAGAGTAACAGACTTAACTTTTTAACACCTAAGTATTCAGAATTAATTCTCTGAAAGACAAGCAGGGCTGTAATTTGTCTTAAAATATAAATCATGGATATTCTTCTCTTAATCATAGGCTTGACTTGTAAAATAGAAACTTACATAAAAACATTTCAAAGGGGACGCCTGGGTGGCTTAGCCTCTGCCTTTGGCCCCAGGGTGTGATCCCAGAGTCTAGGGATCCAGTCCCACATGGGGCTCCCTGCATGGAGCCTGCTTCTCCCTCTGCCTGTGTCTCTGCCTCTCTGTCTCTCATGAATAAATAAATAAAATTAAAAAAAAAAAAAAAAACAGAAAACATTTCAAAGGCCTTAATGGAACTGATTTTTTTTTTTTTAATGGAGTCACTACAGATTCCTTCAGTAAACTGTTCCACTGTTTGATGTGTTAAGGAATTTTTAATTTACCTACAACTTCTGAACTTCCTGTATATTTTAATCTGCCTAAATTCAGCACCCACCCATACCCATCTTTTTGTGAGGTTAAGAGCACAAAGCTGTGCAATCAGATCTCCTGGGTTTATCTATTTATAGCACCATTACTTTTAGCTGTGTGACTTTAGGTAAGTTATTTTATTTTACCCGCACCTCAGTTTATCTCTAAGATGAGGATAATAACACACTCACAAGGGATTGCTGGGAGGCTAAACTGAAAGATTGCTATACAAATAAAGCATTTAAAGGCAGGGCTTAGGGCAGCCCCGGTGGCGCAGCGGTTTAGCGCCGCCTGCAGCCCGGGGTGTGATCCTGGAGACCCAGGATCGAGTCCCACATCGGGCCTGCATGGAGCCTGCTTCTCCCTCTGTCTGTGTCTCTGCCTCTCTCTCGCTCTCTCTGAATGAATAAATAAATAAGTCTTTAAAAAATAAAAAAATAAAAAAAAATAAAGGCAGGGCTTACCACATGGCCTACTCTCTGAAAATGATGGATTATCTTTTGTTTTACTACCATTGGGACTTATCTCTTTTTCACTTGATTTTCCACATATTTTTGCTGCTTTTCCCTAAACCAACTGAAATCAGGGGCTATAGTTTGTTTCTACCTCACAAACTCCTTTACAGTGACTAGGGACACATTTTCCACAGATAGATCTTTCATTCAATAAGACAAATGAGTTACATTGGTATGCAAAGATATCCCCCACCAAGGAAACTGTTGCAAATGTATTGTTAATTGCTATAAAGAATTATAAAAATATCCAGACCCTTTGGCCAGCAGCCTAACTTAACCAAAGATACAATTCAAACAGAGGAAGCTGACATAAGCACAAGGATATTCACTACAGTGTAAGGTATACTAACACTCGGAGTGAATGAAGGTGAATGGTTAAGTAAAATGCATCTGGTCCATCATCGTCAGCAAAAATAAAGTTCTGAAGGTGAGAGAAATGGACTAATAATATTATTATATGAAAATGCCACATTTCAAATTTGGATTTCTGACATGGATATAATTAGATAAACATTATGTGTTTATTTAGACAGTGATTAAGAGAGAGAAAGAAAAATGAAAATGAAATAGGAAGATCATGATTGGATATCACTTCTCTGATTTCCTTTAATTCTATTAATTTTATTTGTACAATTAAATAATAGAAATTACCTTCAACTGAAGGCTTACTACAAATAGCCTTACTGTCCCTAATCTCTAACTGCTTGAAAAATAAAACAAAATAAAAATCATCTGAGAAGAAAGCTCAAAAAACCAAAGAGGGAAAATATCTTTTCTTTCTTTTCTTTTCTTTTTTTCTTTTCTTTTCTTTTCTCTTCTTTTTTCTTTTCTTTTCTTTTCCTTTTCTCTTTCTTTTCTTTTTTCTTTCTCCTTCCTTCCTTTCCTTTTCCTTTTCCTTTTTCCCTCCCTCCCTCCCTCCCTCCCTTCCTTCCTTCCTTCGTTTTTTAAGACAAAACATGAGAGGCATGCAGAACTTAATGTCACTTTAAACTCTGGGTTGCAGACCAAGTAGAAAGAATCAGAAAAAATTCAGAACATTTCAAGCAGTAAATAAATTAGTTAATCACAATTGAGTGGTGATGTAACCTCGGTAAGAGGACTGGGAATTCAAATCAGAGATCTGTATGTAGTGTGTACCCATAAGTAGGGGACTGGAATTATAAAATGTCCCCATTTGGTGAATATGTTTCACATCCAGGCCAAAAATCTCTGATGGTAAGCAACCTTACTCCACCTAGGTGTTAATTTAACGTGAGAACAGAATCTCAGTCCACTCATGATATTTTGAAATTATAGAAATGTTTTGGAGTGTATGTAGAAATCATTAAATAAGTCAGGTTAATAATTTTATGCTTTATTCACTTATTATAATTCCCTAAGTCTGTATACATCTTGTTATTGATGATATGTCACTTAATAAGCAGTATCTTTTTTTTTCCTTTCTTCATAGTACATAAAATAATGGTTTATCTTCAAATAGATATTGCTTTGGATTTGATGAGAGAGTATTACTATTCCCATTCTATAGATGAAGAAACAGCTAGTTAGTATTGGAGTTGGAATTTGATCTTAAAGAATTTGGATCCAAACTCCACTCGTTCAAGAATAAATTTTGTGATTGTTGAAATAATCTTTATCTGGTTGGTATTTAAAATACTCATGATGTTTGAAAATTTAGCAACTTAGGTTATTTGTCTAATTAACCTTGTGATTCCAATTTAAAATGTATAATTTAGTAACTGACAAGTGACTTGTTATTTTAAGCAGAAATACATTAAACAATTTAGCTTACTTTGTAAACAATATTAAAATACTTAGCAGCCAAAACAGAATGTATAACTCTATAATAATTTTAACTACCCATTTATATTATTAATTAATGTATTATCTATATTAACCCATCTAATTCTCAAAACAAACCTAAGAGTTATGTATTACTTACGTATCTCTTCAATTCTATGCTACATGGTTGGACATTTCTTATAATCAATGGCATCTTAGTTTAATTGGCTGTGAGGGTTTTTTATTCAAGTGGTAAATAAACTAATGATGTATTATATAATAAATTTGAAGAAATACGGCATTTCCCACATTTTACAGATAAAGAAACTGAGGCATAGAGGGATTATGTAATTTACCCAAGTTACATACCTGGTCAAGAGCAGAACTGGGATTCAAACCAACGCAGCCTGACTCAGGGCTCAAGTTTGTATTCTTAACCACTACGCCTTACGATAAAAGTCTTACATTGGGTTATGAATTATGGTACTTCGAACATTTCTGAACTCTGAAATATTTAAATATGGACCCCCTTAGATTCTACTTTCATCCATCATACCTACCATTCAAGGTGTTATATTTAAGTTCTGAGGTGGTGTACAGAGAGTACAATATAATAAAACAGACTTTGGACAAAATCCCATGGATTTACTTGGGACACCATCTCATTTGCATGTGCTTTCTTACCATCTACACTAGCATCATCCACCAAAATGATTTCCTTCAGCAGTATGGCAGGAGAAGAATAAAGCACACTGTGGACAGTTCTGAGCAGCGTGGACCAGGCTTCATTGTGAAAAACTATTATGACACTGGTGGTAGGCAGGGGAGGACAGCGCTTAAATTTTTGTTCAATACATCTAGAAGTCAAAGAAGTAGAAGAACAATTATGAATTTTATTACTTTATTTCACAGCTGTGTCATTACTAAAATTATCATTCTAGGAATGATTCTATCGTTCTATCATTCAAACTTTATCATCTTAGGAACAATAGTGGATAACTTTTTTTTTCCATGTAAGCTGATCTTAATGCTATATAAATGTAAATAGATCAAAATTTTTTACACAGAGTTCATGTCCACTGATGTAGATTACATGTCAAGAATCAAAATATGCTATTGTAAGTTTTCTCAACAGTATAATTCTAAAATAGCATTTTTAAAAAAGGAAAATAACCTATGGGTGAGACAACCTGTAAAAATGGCAAATACTTGTAATTGCTCAAATAAAAACGAAGTTTTTCTCCTTCCCTGTAAAAATCCTCCATTTTTCTTATTACTTGCAATTTTATAAACAGTGCAACTTTATTAAATGACTATTTACCTTTGCAGAGATTCTTATTTTCTTAAGTATGTAATATTTTTCAAGTTTTAAAAATCAATTTATTTAATCTATACTGGAACCAAAAGGGAAAAAATGGCTTACCATATAATCTAATTTTTATGATGTTCATGATTCAGCAAGACTTACTAAGTTGCTACCATATGCCATATGCCATGCTGTTTTAAAAATTTTGCTCCAATAATCTAATCTATAGTTTACTAAATAAGACCTAGCATTTCAAAATACTAAACTTAGGAATTTTAAATAAAAATCCTAAATCCGGGTGCTTGAGTGGCTCAGTGTTTGAGCGTCTGCCTTTGGCTCGGGTTGTGATCCTGGGGTCATAGGATCAAGTCCCGCATCAGGTTCCCCATAGGGAACCTGCTTCTCCCTCTGCCTACGTCTCTGTCTCTCTTTCTGTGTCTGTCATGAATAAATAAATACAATCTTTAAAAAAAATCCTAAATCTGTGTTAAAAGTCTTGTGATCCTGTTGCCCTACGAAACACTGATGGGCCTAAGAATAGAGACTGTAAGTAGTTTTTGACTGATTAATGGTACTACACATTTGTTAACCACATTAGTTACAAATTGATCTTAAATTCATTTTTATAATTTCTTCCTCAATGAAAATAATCTTCACATGAAGCCTTTGGGTGTGGGTGGATCTGTACAGTCTCCAGCCTTTGAGACTGAAGCTGACCACAGTCCCTTGCCTACCGAGTTGAGGTGAAGATCAAAAGATACAACATATAGTAGAGGGCTTCACAACACTGTCAAACCAGAGTAACCCTGGGACATAAAATATGTGTGGTCTATGGTAAAGATAAATAAATAAAATAATTATCTTTAAGTTCTTTAAGTACAATCATAAATGGTTGTACAATTTTAGATGACAGTATAAAATCCTTCCACACAGTCAAAAGGCACCTCAAATATAGTGTGTGAACAATCAAACAGTGCTATTCAAACCCAAAGATAAGGAAGTAAATAATTCACTTACGGAGATAAGAGCCTTGCACACTTCAAATGCTCTGTGAGGGTCAATGGTGAAACCAGAGCCCCCAGTATGGTACCAGAGGCCTGGGAAAGCCACCCTAAGAAAGATATCCTACAAACTCTCAGTAGTCACTTTCATAGCCATACTTCAGTTTGAATGTGTGTCAGATCCTCTTCTGAGGAGAGGTCTTTAGGGTGGGATGTTTGTAGTGATAAAAAAGGAATTAGATTGACGATAAAGTATTAACAGTGTGTGTCAACACTGCTAAGTAAGAAAAGGAGAGGAAGGCTACGAGCGAAAGTGATTTTGCTCTCTCATGCCTTCATGATTTCAAATATACATACATAGACAGAAGCAAATAATCACATTCATCCTCACTGACAAATGAAAGCAAATTATTTATTTTAAATTGAATTTTGGATAAATTACCAATTAGAAATAAAGTCCAAACGCAAACTTGCTCATAATTATTCTTGACTCACAATTAGAAGGAAACAACTATCGATAAGCTTGTATTTTTAAAACATAAAGGTCTACAAATCAACATAAACTAAAAGTTAAAATTATAAAAAATTCCATGCTATTTTCCTTTAGAAAAAAAAAAACCCTTATGATTTATTGTCTTATAAGCATTTTCAGAAGGGAGTTTTGGGATTAAAAAAATTTCCTCAATATTTATTTGTGTGACTAATTAATATATTAATCAAGAATTACAAAAAGTTTTGAAATTTTAAATATAAAAATTCACAATTCACAAAAATTCACATAAATAAAATGTGATCACTTTAATCTTGCAAGGCTTTCCTTCAGTTTAGGCTAGGAGTTATCTGCTTAACTGATAACTACTAATACCAAGTAAACGTGTCATGTTGTATCATCAATGCAAGTGATAATAAAATTGCACAGTATGATTTCATAAACTCCAATTATTCTGAAACAAAAAAAGCATGTTAAACTTATGCTTTAGAAATTGTTCCACATGTCATTTAAAGTAGTGAAATTAAATAACTTGCCAAATTGACTGCATATTCCCAGTCAAACCATTTGTAAAATTTAGCATATAGATATGTGCTTTAAATTATCAATTGTATGACCATCTGAGTTTAGGAGACTCTGGATCTATATATATATTGTAAAGATTTTATTTATTTATTCATGAGAGACACAGAGAGAGAGAGGCAGAGACACAGGCAGAGAGGAAGCAGTTTCCATGCAGGGAACCTGATGTGGGACTCCATACCTAGTCTCCAGGACCACGCCCTGGGCCGAAGGTGCTAAACCGCTGAGCCACCCAGGGAGCCCTTGGATCTAAATTTTTAAATTTTTTTTTTTTTAATTTATTTACCTATGATAGTCACAGAGAGAGAGAGAGGCACAGAGACACAGGCAGAGGGAGAAGCAGGCTCCATGCATCGGGAGCCTGATATGGGATTTGATCCCGGGTCTCCAGGATCGCGCCCTGGGCCAAAGGCAGGCGCCAAACCACTGCGCCACCCAGGGATCCCGGATCTAAATTTTTAATGAGCATGGAAAAGATCAGCAATTCTTCCGAAAATGTGTTCCTTGCTGATATAAGTTAAATTTAAAGTAAGAAAGTGTTAAATCTTCATCAATTCTTCACAGTTCTAGGTATCTAATTCCTATCCAAAAAAGGTTCTTTAAGTGCTTAGTTGTTTTTCACTTACAATGATTTCATTACTGAGTATTATTGTAGCTCCTTGATGTTATATTGGGAAAAAAAAAAAAAAACATATCTTGAACTGACAGGGACTGTCATGTCAAAGAATAAAAATTATGCTTCTTGACTAGTGATGTGGATTGCTTTTCAGTCAAGACCTCTTCCCAAATCAGTCAAATGCAATCCTGCATTTTAAACTATTAACATAAGAACGGAACTATTCTGTGCCTTATTATAAAGGTAGAATATTTTATGGACATTCACTTGTTTCTTCACACATTCATTTGAAAATGATGAGCATCTTAACCTTGAATCACACAGATTAGGATAGAGAGACAGAATTCTAATCCACACAACTTCAGAACTGAGAGATTAATAGTTGGAACAAGTATTCATGATCATAAATCTAGAAAAATATGAGTGAAGCCATAGACTTACGTCTGTTAAGTCAGGTTCACTTCCAAATATAATTCTATCATGATCAGAAAGCAAATGTGTAAGCTTCGCTTGCTTACAGTCTTACACTTTCAACAAATCAACAGGTGGTTTGAATCAATTAGCTATTTGAATCAAATAGAGCATTTGAACACTACCTCAAAGATAACGAAATGGTTAACATTTTGGACAGTACAGTAGGATCTGGAGGGAAACTGCAGTAAAGATACTGTGTACTTGAGATGACATGTAAATAGAGTGACATAAAAAGCAATGCTGGGCTCTCAGAAGGTAAAGGGAGACAATTCTATACATATGATACCACACAAAAAGCTATAGAGAAAAAAAAAATCATCATTGAATTAGCAATTTAACAACACTGTTCCTTAAAAGAAAGGTTACAAAAGGCTACAGGGCATTCTGAAATACAGCTCCAAAGTCTTGGCACTTTTTAAACATCTCTATTTATTCTATAGCAATATACAGAGGAATAGAAATAGCTCCTCTGCCTCCCACATTCCCTGTAAAACCGGTCCCATATACCCTTCTTAATAGATTAGAAAACTAAAGCATTTAAGATAAAGGATTTTTTTTGTGGTTCCACAAAAGTCAGATTTAAAATTTAGTTTTCTAATTTGTAAGGTAACAACTTTTCACATTTGCAATGCCTCACCAAGAATAGATATGGATAGCCTCAATAATAAGCAAAACATAATTAAACAGCAGTTGTTGTTATTTTGCCTCAGAATGGCTGAAGAACAAGCAAACTCCTTAGTTGATGCCCCTCCCCTGAAACCCTAATGTTAAACAGTAAACAATGAATATTTTTGAACATACTCAGGAGGTCGAGTGTCTGGTCCAAGATCTCGGTGTAAAGAAATCCTGTCACTTGCAAAAGCATTAAAACAGTGTTTTGTTTCTCCACGTTCTTTTTCCTTCTGCTCTTCAACACTTAAATTGGTTGTCTTGAATGCTTTACCAGAAGCACCAGGTGCATTAGAATCCTGAGGTGGGCGGTCAAGAACCGGTTTCAATTCTGCTGCTGTATAGTATCCTTGCAAACAGGGTCTCTCACCAGCATCAATGTTTTGCCTGACAGGTGCTCCTATTTGCATTTTTGGCATTGCATCTTTAATATTGTTTACAGCTTCTAGCATGAAATCAAACATCTTGTTTTTGTTTATATTTCTTTCCATCTTTGATTCCTCTTTGGAATATTGAATACTTACTTCTCTTTGCATTAAAATCAAAAATATTATAAAGAAAAAAATTACTGTACCAAGCTTCCAGAACTTTTTATGATAATGTCTTTTAAGATGTAATTTTACTAGTCGCTTTATGTGAGTCATTCTGGCATTAAAAGCTTGCCACTTGACAAATAACAGTTATAGTTTCCTCTGTTACTTATATTTTTTTATCATAGATTTGCTGGCAAGAAGATTTCATTAAATGGCAATACCTATAAACAGAAATGATAAATGGCATTAGTAGCTATTCATTCCTATAGGCATGGCTCAACTCATTCACTCAACCAACAACTAAACATAAGCTATAAACAATGTACTCTTATGGTTAACAAAAATACAAAGATATTTTGCCCTCAAGAAAATTACACTTTTAGAAGAAAGAACATATTTGCTGTTATTAGCTATAATCTATTGAGGCTATAAATTATTAGAGATTTATCTCCAGGAAAAAATACCTTGTAAATTGTGGCTAATATCTACTACATGATAGGCATGTAATTGTTTTTATAAACAATTTATAAACCTTTACTCCAACTAAACCAGTTAAGATTATAAAGCAGCTTCACCAACAAGTAAACTGGCATGCTTCAAATTTGTTCACCTGATTACACTTGTGAATCCTGACAGAACCAATAAAGACTAGAAAATTAAGAGCATCTATCGCATTCTTATACCACAGCTATTTGCAATAGGCCACACAAATACAAAATCTAATAGCAAAAAGAAGACAGCACTAAACTTTACTTGATGTGACACTAAAGAGGCAACAGAAATCACTGAGTTACAAAAGCAGTACTTAGTTTAATAAAATACTGCTTGCAGTTGACCCTAAGAACAGAGTAACATGTTGATTAAACTCCAATTTGGGCCACCAGAAGAGAAAGAAAGGAAAAGAAAAAAGAGAACATTGATGATAGCCTGAGTCACAGTGAAGGCTGAATTTCTTCATGATGTTTTCAAAATTGTAATATGAAGGGGTTTCAGCATATAATTTATACCATGCACCATTATACTCAAATTTGCAGAGGCAGAGGGGAAGGAACATGCCCTTTTCCTTAAATTCTAAACATATTTTAAGGCAAATTTAATTTATAGAAGTGAAAATTACGTTTGACACTTTATTCAGTTTCTCTCGTATTGCTAAATTTAAAATTAAAAAGCCAAGTTCTAAGATGGATTCTCTGGCCTTTAGTAAGACATTTTAAGCTAAATAAAACAGGCAGAACTTTAATAGTTAGTTCTATATACTATTCCTAATTGGAAAGATACATATATATATATGTATGGAATAAGCATTTTGACTTCAAAGAATAACTCAATTACAATGTATGTTGCTCATAAAAATGAGATTCCAATATTTCTGAGTTTTGGTTACCTTAAGAGCCTCATATAAGAATTAAAATGACATGGTAAGCTTTTTACATTATTTAAAGCCATAATATATAGTTTCAGAACCACCCAATTGCTGCTGTGTAATTTCTTGTTTACCAAACGTTGTCCTAGGCTCTGGCTACCAAATTAAAGATAGCTCTTGCTTTCAAGGACCAGAGACTAGTATGAAATATGGCATGTCGACATGCAACCACAAAACAGTGTGACATGTGCTGAGATGTAAGACTATGAAAGCAATACGGAAACTAAGGAAAAATCCCGGGGAAATTTTCCCAAAGATAACATCTGTGAGCAAAATTGAAAGATAAGCAATTTTTAGACAGGTGGACAAGAAAGCAGAGAAGAGAATGAATGATGGATACAAAGACATAAAAGCAAGACAAGACATGGGCAGTCCTTGAGTACAGCAGAAGTGGAAGATAGGACACAGCAGGAGGGGAAGCCAGGAAGTCAAAGACCAGCACACAAAGTGAGTTTGGAATCTGCCAATTTTGTTCTGAGTGGGAGGAACTGGATAATTTTTTTTAAAGATTTTTTTTTTAATTTTTAAAAGATTTTATTTATTTATTCATGAGAGACACACAGACAGAGGCAGAGACACAGGCAGAGGGAGAAGCAGGCTCCATGCAGGGAGCCTGATGTGGGACTCGATCCCGGGTCTCCAGGATCAGGCCCTGGGCTGAAGGTGGCGCTAAACCGCTGAACCACCTGGCCTGCCCGGAACTGGATAATTTTGAGGAAGAATCATAATCATATTTATGCTTTAGATAAATCACAGGCTCCTCAGTACCAGTAAAGGTGACCAAAGAAATGAAGAAAGTAGGAAGGATAGAGAGGACTAATTCAGGAGTCCAGGAAGTAGAATCAAACAGCACTTGGTGAGAGAAAGGAAAGAATGGGAAATGGGTGGCTACAGTGATGACATTAACAAAGGCAGGGAATATAGGAAGAAGAGTAGACTTGGAGTAGGAATTAAAGAGATAATTTGTTCACTTTGGGAAACAAATTTGAGGTGCTGCTAGGACTCTCAAGGTGAGTTCTCATGAGTAAAAAGATATATAGGACTGAAAATCACGGAAAAGCTCTGTGCCAGAGATGACTCTAGGGAGTCAGTCTTGGGGTACAGAAGAGTTCACCTGCAGTATATAATGGAGACCAGAGAAATAGCTACATTTAAGGGGTGACAGGAAAAAGGATAAACTGGAAAGAAAGATCAGGGAATATGAAAACAAAATCGAGGCAATCAAGGGAAAACAGGTTAATAGATAAAGCATCCATGTCAAGTGAATATAGATTTTACAGCTTGCAGTTTATCCTTGAAAGATGTTATTTATTTCACAGTTGGTTCATCTTTAAAAGTAAACTGCACTAGAGCTGGTCCAATGGGCTTTAGTGCAAAACCAGGAATGAACCCTGGCAGAGAATCCACTAGACTAGTTACAGTCATGCCTCGAAGATCTAGGTTTAGGATTTAGGGCACATTCAGACGAATAGGGCAACAATCTAATCTAAGAGGTTCTAGGGAGATAAGAACAGGCAATAGTTGAGGCTTCATAGGATAATGGTCACCTATGAAATACTATCTGATCACCTTTCTTTAACTACAGCTTGATAAATAGATATAAAATCAACCTATGTTCATCCTCCTTCCTATCCCTGAGTTGATCACCAAAAATCCCCTTCTCCAGTGCTTCTAGTGATACTGGATATCCTGAGCCGCCAAACGTAAGCTAGATCAGGAATTTGAGAAGGAATGAGCTGGTCTCCTTTGGACGTTTTAACAACACATAAAGCAAGAAAGGATCCAAGGAAAGTATAAAGGGAGATGACAGGACCAGTTACTTCTCTAACAGTGATGGTTTTCCCAAAACATTATATGCCAGAAATCATATTTGTGGGTAGGGTGGTAAATGAGAAAGAAGGATAGAACTAATGAGGCAGTTGGAAGAAAGTCTTTTGTTTTGGAATAAATTATAAACTAGAGAAGTTCTTCATCAATAAGGCAATAATCTATCATTGTGTGTTTGTCTATCTAAGGAAGCCACTCAATTAGTAGGTTTTAGTTTAGGATATCTCCAATGAAGGAGTAAAGGAAAACTCATGAAGGGCATACAGTATCTCCCTATTCATGGTTGTTTTTCTGGCACTTACCAGAATGTTGGTGACACAGTGAACACCCAAAAAATGTTTGTTGACTGGAAAAGGAAAGAATGATCAGGATTTCGCTTATTATTAGAAATAATAAACAATAATTCACTTTTGTTAAATGTTGACTAGGTCCCTGATACTTTAACATCACACAGATTCTCATTTAGTCTTCCAACAATCTTGTGAAGTCATTCCTATTTTCCTGACAAACAATGAGAGTCAAATAGATTAAGGGGCTTGGCCAATGCCATTCATTTAAGTGGAAGGTTCAAACTCAGGTCTGATCTAAATTACTAAGCTTTTAACTGAAGTTATCTGAAATAAGATCTTTAATAGTCAAGAATTGAGACTCTAAGGGGTGTCTGGGTGGCTTGGCAGGTTGACAGTTGACATGATTTCAGCTCAGGTTGTAATCTCAGGTCCTGCGGTTGAGTCCCACATCAGGCTCCACACTCAGAAGCGAGTCTGCTTGAGGATTCTCTCTCTCTCTGCCTCTCTCTCCCTCTGTCCTTAACCCCACTCAGCTCTCTCTAAAATAAATAAGTAGACCTTAAAAAAAAAAAAAAACTAACACTCTAAATGTAAAGAGATAAGGGAAAAACCTAAGGAAAGAACTACAAATAGCTTCATATCAGGTAAGGTTTTCTGGACAAATGAGTTAAAAAAAAAAAGAAAAGAAAAGAAAAAAAGAACACAACTCTTTTCAGAGCATATTTTTAGAAATAAAGATTGAAGATGAGATTGTAGATTTTAACAATAGAGTATCAAAAGATTGAGATCTTTTAGTGACAGAGTCTACTAAAGTAGGAACATGATGCTTTCCTCTCTTCATATTATTTCAAAAGGGAACAGTCGTCTTTTATTAATTGCTGATCACTTGAAGATTCCAACATAAATCTCCCAGGGACTTTTATGTGACTTTTTTATATGACTTTTTTGTCCTTTGCTGCTAATATGCAATATCAGGCTTCCATTAATGGAAATTACACTCAACATTAAGCGTCTCTATGAGTGGTCTTCAACTCTGGATACACATTAGCAGAAAGCTCTTTTAAAAGAGTGCCTTAGGCTTCCTTCCCCTCTAGAGAGTTTGATTTAACTGTTTGAGGGTCAGGGCCTTGGTCCTGTTTTTGTCATTATTTTAGGCTCTCCAGATAATTCTAAAGGGTAGCAAGTACTAAGAATTACACTGGTGTAGGTCATAAGACTTTGGGCAAATCAATACTAGCACCTCATAAGGAAAGGACTACATTTATCCAAAGGCAATCCCACTATTAATTTCTAATATTCCAAAGACAGGTTTTTCAAAATAGATTCTTGATAGAAAATGAGAAAAAGTTATTTTGACATGAAGAGATTAAATCCAAAGCAAGAATGACCCAAAGTTTCTTGAAAAGGCTTAGAGATTACTGCTGATATAAACGAGACACTGGTTCTACTGCAAATTAGTGTTGTAAAATAATTTTTTACATATTTTATTCCCATCAAAAAGATGGAAAAACACAAACTCTGAACAATAAAATACATAATCCAACACAATAAATGAATGGATTAAAGAAAACCAGGATTCTTAATTCCCATTGCTGGGAATAACATCATGTTCCTAGACCTCACTACTTACCAAATTTGAAGACCTATGTGAAAACAGCCAATGAAACAAAACAAATTTCTTCTAGAATCAACAACTTCCAATTAAACTCAGAAGTTTCAGAGATGAAAAAACAATAAATCAGCCCAACAGCAAATTCAAGATATAAAATGATTAGCAGATGACGGTCTTGTTCTTACTGAACTCTTTCTAAAGCTTTAAATATACCTATCTAAAATGGTCACTTGCTAATTATAGAACATCAGATTCATAGGAGATAGGAATACCATGAAATCTTTTTTAAAACTAGAAAAAAATAATTTAAATTCAAAGACCTTCTAAATTCTAAATTTCTAAAATTAGAAAAAAATTAAAATTCAGAAGCCCTCTGATCTTAAAAAATATCAATGTATATGGTACTTTACATGTAGATATTACAAAAGTGTATTAATAATAAATAAAAATATCCACAAAATGATATTTTAAAAGGCTAAAACCATATGCATGAGTCTAGCAATCTGAGACTGGGTTAAAATCGATGGATGATTATTGGGGCAAAAACATATTTCTATAGGAACAGAAAGAAGTAAAATACCACAAATTAAAATAACCTAACCACAAAGCTGTGGCTTCCACTTATGTGGACTATGGTTTCTCAAACTCTAGTGTGACAATGAATCACCTGAGGATGTTGTTTAAATGTAGATTCAAATGGGAAAAGATCAAGATAAGATCCATTTTTAGTGTCTGTTTGTTCCTTCCAGGTAAAAAAGACACACTGCAAAAACATTAGTTATTAGTTTAACTTAAAAATTCCAACTGAAGCAATCCTCCAAAGTAGAAAAGTAGTGAAAAGCAGAACATTTCATAACTGCACGTGAAAATAACATTTAATAAAAAAGAGGAAAGTAGTTCTTTCCATTTCTTATTCCTATATTTGTGACAATAAAATTTTACATCCTCAGGGATTCAGGGTCTAGTTCCAGGTGACTTTAACTGGCACAAAGCCTAATTGGTATATGAAACTTGCTTGCTATAGCATGAATTAAAACATGCTATAAAGAGTTAAGGGTAATCACAAAAATCTAAAGATTAGCAAAAATGTAGCATATATTGCAAATTAAGAAAAGGACAATATTGCAAAATTAATGTATATTGGATCATTGCCACACATTATCATCTAGATTTCCTAATCAAATTTTTAAAACAAAACAAGAATAAAAAAAAAAAAAAACTTGCCCTAATAATAAACTTTATGTGCTTGGGCAGAAATTCTATTAAATGCCCTCATCTGCTGGTTAGGGAAGGGAGGAGTGGCAGGAAGTCATTTTTGCTTGTATTCTTTGGTAAAATCAAATGTCATGGTGACTTGCTATTGCGGTTTGTTAGTTTTGATTATGCTTAAGTCCGTGTCTACATCCTCGCCAGCAATTCCTCTGAGCAGGAAGTAACTTGTGGATATATGACAGGTGACAAACATTGATGCAAAGCAAACCGCATGGAGATGGCTACATGCTGCCTCACAGGAGAAGGCAGACATATTCCAAAGATCTCAGCTAAAGACAAAGTATTGTTGTGCTGGCTGGCTGGAAAATGCCACCAGCAGACAACTAACTGCATGCAACTGTCATAGAGCAGGATTACTTTCTGAACAAAAGTGTGTCTCTTGGTTATATGACAAAAAGCCAGAGTTGACCTCCAACAAATCAGAGGCACAGGTTTTAATACAGAAAAGGGTGTGTGGTCAAGCATCCAAATTCTCAGCTAAACTTGGTCAAATAAGCATCTCCATTAACAATATTATCTTTGAAGGTGAAAGGTTATAGACAGGATCTTGATTTGTGGACCAGCCAATTCTATCTTTACAGTTTGGAGCAAACAAGTAATTATGGAACTACACTATCCTTTGTGGGGAGTGTAGGATGGTGGAGAAGGGGAGCTCACATACGTCTCCTGCTACTGTGAATAAATCTGCAGCTGTGAAAGTCTATATGATTATTTATGGCATATAGACAGTAGAGGAATTTTGAGGAGTAATTTGAGTAGTACCACAGATTACCCACTTAACTAGTACTTCCCCTGGGCAGAAGTACCAAATTTTAAAAGATTTGTCTGTCTGTTTACCTTGTAAACATAGTTGATGGCTCTTGGATTAGTAAAGAGACAGAAACTACATAGTGATTTGAAAAAGGAAAGTTTAATCTATTATTAAGAGAGGATTGGAGTAACAAGGAATTTGTTAGTGAGGGTAAAAGAGAATTCTAAATAACATAGTAGTAGATATAAGGGGTGACCACTACCCACAAGGCTGAGATGGGGGCCCAAGGAAGAACCCTCCCCTCGTCAGTGCTGAGATCCAGAGATCTCTACGGAGAGAGCACAGTGTCAGACCCCTGATGGTGCAAAAGTGACACAAGTGTATCACTAGTGAGACCTGCCAAAAAATCTGCCCTCTGGAGTCCCAGAAGAAGCCACTCAGAGATAAATGTCAAACACTGGAACTTGCTAGGTGCTGAAGATAACTGCTGGCTACTGGCTGCTGATGGCACCTGGAGCTAAGAAGCTTGTCCTCTGCAGGAGTCTAGTGCACTTTTATGTATAGCCTGGGTTGATATGGTGGCAGACTGGTGCCTGTGTTAAAATTTGGGCAAGTTACCTAGAAACCCAGTTTTGGGGGTCCCCAGTGTGCAGCACATGTATGAAGCTAAACAGAGTGCAGGGAGCGGTGACCAAGGCTAGGGAACTGGTCCATGATGTCTATGACTCCAGGTCAACACTACTGCTCAAGTCAAGCTCTGAAGAAAGTACAGGGTGGTGGCAGCTCTAGAAAAAGATGTGCTGTGCAGTTACCTGACACTAGGGAAAACTATGTAGAGGCTGAAAAGTAGAAGACAACTATGCCCAGAAAGAGCCTAACCAGAAAGTCACCCTGGAACCAGGAAAGGAAGCACCTTCTGCTTTCAGTGTCCTTCCAATGTCCCTCCATTATTACAGAGCAGAAGAGAATAAATTTGGAACTGAGAGACAATAAATTGATAAGCAGCACTGTCTACCTTTTCAGTTACTCAGTTTCCATCTGCACACTTTCTCACACATTTGAACTCCTGTACAATAGCAACAACTCCATATTCCACCTAACAAGATGCAAGCATCCTACTTACAGGTAAAGAGGAAACCTCAAAATGAGATGCAGAGTACTAACAGCCATTGTATCCATTACTGTGACAATGTGAATTACTTATCAAATTCTGTCACAATCCCACCTAATATTCTGTTACTTAAAGACTAGTAAACTTCATATCTAACAACTTCAATGTAATATTTTTTTTAAAAAAAGAAAGAAAATATTGCCTCAAAAAAAAAAAAGTATATTAAGTAGAGTGACAACTGAATGCCCAGATATGTTACTGAAGCCCTCCCGAATTTTTGTGATTCTCATTACCCTCTGGTTCGCAAATGCTTCACTAAAACATCTAAAGCACTTGCTACTTTCTGCTCATCAGATACAGTCAACATAATATTATCAACATAGTAAACCAATGTGATATTTTGTGGATGTTGGGATAATTAAGATTTCTAGGACAGGAGAACTGACCTGGCTCTTGGCCATGCTAGATAAAAGCAAATTGCCTTTGGTGCTCCTTGTAAATTGGTATGGAGAAAAAGCAATTAACCAAGTCAATAGCTACATACTAAATGCCAGAGGCTGTGTTGATTATATCAAGTAAAGATACCACATCTGGGTCGGTAAGCACATTTGGAATCATCCAATGATTAAGTTCGTAATAGTCCATTCATTCTCTAAGATTCATCCAACTTCTGCACAGGCCAAATAAGTGAGTTAAATGAGATGTAATAGGTATCTCAAGTCTTATTTCAAATCTGTGATGGTGGCACTGATCTCAACAACTCCCTTGGGGATACAGCATTATTTCTAATTTACTCTCTTAGAAGGAGGAAAAGTTCTAAGTTCTTCTACTTAGCTTTCCTATCACGATGGTCCTGAATCTATGACTTAGAAAACCAATATAGGGATTCTGCTAGTCATCCAGAATGTTGACTCCAATCATACATTAAGGAAATGGGGAAATAAGCACAGCGTAGACCTGCTGACATGTGGGCCCCCTGTGAGTCAGACTTGAGCTAAGATTCCATCTATTATCTAATTACTATAATTTCCCATTATGACTAGAGGGCCACAAAGTGTATTCTGGCTCCCTAGGAATTAGTAGGAAAGGTCTGAGTATTTTCCCCAAAGCATAGCCTCTCTAATAAATGGCTACATGTCCTTCTGGGGAAGGCTTCTGAGGAAGATTTGTGCAGCCTTCTCAAGACTAGGCCTCAACTTCAATCAAAGGTCTCTGGGCCTGTGAATTGACTTACATTTGGAAACTGGGTAAGAGGTAATGATGCTCAACTGTGGTAACTAAACCCAACGTTTTTGCCACCAGGCTTAGTGGTTTTTTTTCTGGTACATACACAAAGTGATACTGTGGTAGTACTCATCTATTTCATTCATCCCGTTTGAAAAACAATGCCTTCTGATTACATCTATGCCCCTGATTTCCATTATTGTATATATCCCTACTTTGTCTTTGGTGGTTAAATGTTGCCCCTTGTCTGCTACTGTAGCATCCCATCATCTCCACTGAAACCAGGGAAGCCTCACATTAGTGAGGCTTTTTTCTCAAAATCTTAGTAAAGGGAGTGTACTGGGGCTGTGTCGTGGAACATAACTGGAGGATGGGCATATAGGTTGCACACAGTAAGTTCAGTGAACATTCCTTTCATGAAGGAGTCCCAAAACTCACAAGTAATAAACAATTTCTATCCACTCATTCTCTCTCTTGAAGCCTCAGACTATTAGGGATAGGGGAATGTGGAAACAAATGAGTAAGACTGCTTGCTGCTCCATTGCTATCACTTTGCATTTCTACAGGCTTATCTACAATTTACGAGGTAATCATTCTCCACATCTCAGCTTCCATTCCTATCTTTAAAAGTGTCAGCAAACTTTCTATAAGTCGCTAAATAGTAAATAAGTTTTATTTTGTGGGCCGTATGAGTAGTTGTGCAACTACTCAATTCTCTTTTTGTTGTGCAAAAGCAATCATACACAATACACAAACAAATGGGCAAAGCTAATTCCAATAAAATTTTGTTTACAAAAACAGGTCAGGGATAGAATTTGGGCCAAGGGCTGTTGTTTGCCAAGCCTTGGTCTAGAAATCCAAAAAAGCTTCAGGCTGAGCATTTACATTATTTCCCTGTACTTACCCAGTCTCCATTAGCTTCCACTTCCCAGATGTAAAAGAATCAAATAGTCCACAAATCCACATTATTAAAAAAAAAAAATTAGGCATAAAAGCAATGTCTGTCTTAAGATTAGACTATATTTACACCTATTTCGAAATTACAGACTATCCCTCCACTTATCTAGTCACCACCTGAAATTCCTGCATTACACACCCCTCATGGGTAAAGCATGAAAAAGTCTTATTAACACATTTCAGTTGGAAATAAACCAGGGTCAGACTAAACTTTAATTCTTCTCAAAAGCCAACGTCAAGACCATTCATAGACAATTACCACACACTGAGACCCATGAGAATGCTGAATGCAAAGCTCCATACAGGGAAGGAAGGGAGGGGTACCTAATTCTGTGGTATTTGTACTTACTTTAGGCAAAGGGGAGAGGCCCTGAGAGATCTTAAGGTGATGACCTAATCTCACATCTGAAATTTAAAATGGTTATTCTTGAAGCTGTGCTGAATATGGATTTGGGGGCAGTTGGTGGGGTGGGGTGGGGGTAGGCAGTCAAAAAGAAGACTGAAGGGGATAAAAGACTATTAAAGTAATCCAGGTGAGAGATTGAGTAGAAGGGGTGTGGAGACTTGGGAAGAGATCTGGGAGTTAGCGTTAGCTGAATTCAGCAAATGAATCGATGAGGAGGCTGGGAACTTTGTTAAATTGTTAAGTGTGCAAAGATGAGTTCTTGACTTGTTGAAAAAGACCAGCTAATGAGTGCTCTGTTCTAGATTATCTGCAGAGGAGGACCTAGAGCTAAAAAGCAGGTCATGAGGCCATGAATGCTAAAAGAGGTAATGATAGAAGGCAAAGGGTATAAGGAGATTGATGAGCCTTGAAAAGCAGCAAGTCTTAACCAGTTCAGAAAGATGGGTCAAATCTGAAAAAACAAAGGTCATGGTCAAAAAGCTCAAGTAACACAAAGAAAATAATAATTTTAATGGAATATTCCTCAGCCATTAGAAATGACAAATACCCACTATTTGCTTCAACGTGGATGGAACTGGAGGGTATTATGCTGAGTGAAATGAGTCAATTGGAGAAAGACAAACATTATATGTTCTCATTCATTCGGGGAATATAAATAATAGTGAAAGGGAATAGAAGGGAAGGGAGAAGGAATGGGTAGGAAATATCAGAAAGGGAGACAGAACACAGAGACTCCTAACTCTGGGAAATGAACTAGGGGTGGTGGAAGGGGAGGAGGTCCACCAGCAACTGGGTGGCGGGCACTGAGGGGGGCACTTGACGGGATGAGCACTGGGTGTTATTCGGTATGTTGGCAAATTGAACACCAATAAAAAATAAATTTATTATTAAAAAAAGAAAGAAAATAATAATTTGCATCAGAAACCTTTCAGTTCAGAAATCTGAACTATTAACTGTCCCCCAAAAGGACCCGCTTTGCCATCAGGTATTTAGTACCAGGTGTTCTTTCATCCTTACCCCTATCCATCTGACTCAGAATTATCAAACTCACAAGATATCACACTACTTGCCTCCATCAATGTATCAATCGGTGTGAGGATAACTTCTAGAAATTTATCTCACAGATATGCTATTATGCTAGTAGAATGATAACCTGTAAGTCTACACAGTAAAGCATCATTTAACATCAAAATGCTGGAACAACCGCCAACTCTACCAATAGGAAAATAAGTTACAATAGATAAATTATGATAGAGTCATATGATGGAATATTATGCCAAATTAAAAACAAATAAGGTACTTTATATGCTGATATGAGGTTTTTTCCACAATAAGTTAAATTTTAAAAAAGGATTCATCTGCATTCTTATGTATGTATTTATATACATTACATTATACATAAATTACATACATAAGAATGCAGATGAATCCTGCATATATGAATATGAATATATATATATTCATAAAATGTAAGCACTGTTTTCTCACAGGGAAGAAAACCAGGTGTCAGAGGGCAACAGCAAAAGGAAGACGTATCATATACAGCTCCTTACTTTTTTAAGATTTTGGAGCATGTGGATAGAGTAACTATCTAAAAAATACGCTGGAAAAAATTGAAAGTGGAATAAAGATTTTCTGACAGATATCTCAAATTTCTTAATTTCATTCATTATTTCTCAAGAAGCTACTGGGGAATGTATTTGATCCTCATGAGAAAGTAAATAAACAACAAAATCATCATATTTAGGAAATAGGGACTCCAACAGAAATGTCAGCAAAGAAAAATCCCAAACAATTGCTATGGAACAGGTCTAGAAACAATAGCCCAAACTGGAACAAGAGGACAGAGAGCTTCAGAAGAAACCAGTAAATCGGTGTGATTATGTGGGAAAATCATACTGAGAAGATGTGGGAGTATACAGAAATAGAAATGGATATGTGGAAAAACCAAGCAATTTTTTCTTAAATGAATTATTAACTCCATGATTAAAACAATTTTACTCAGACTCAACGATACACATTATTGCAAAGGGCAAATACTGGAAGAAACTCCTAAAAAAGGTTAAAGTTGTTTCTGGAGGCAGCAGGACTGGGGGAGATGAGAGGTGACTGGATTTAGTTGCTGTTGCCATTGTGAGCCTTTTAATAATTCTAATTTTATTTACATATAAGCAGGATAGGAGTACAGGATTTGGAATCAGACAGCTTGGATTTGAAGACTGGCTCTGACATTGCACTGGCCTCATAGATAGTGGTAAATTACTTAATTTCTCAATTTTCCTGTCTCTATAATAGGGAGAAAAATAGCATGTACCTCATTGAGTGACTTTGAAGATTAAATGTGTAATTCATATAAATTGCTTAAAATATGCCTGGCACATAAGTGCTCAATAGTAAAATCATAAATAAGGGCTAATACTTACTAGGACAACAAATATTAACTTCTGTTCCTTGATAAAAATATAAAGGTATTAATCACTAAGATCTAATTTTTAAAATATAAGCCACATATTAAAATATGCTCCTTCTGTGAGAAATCTCACAAAGTTGATACTCCCAGGTACTAAGTGGGACTTAATTTCTTGAGACTACAGTCTTCACTGTAATCCATAGTTGGGGTGGGGAGTGGGGGTGCAGGGGAAGACTGGTGAAATATTCTACTTAGTGCTGGAAAGGGGGAGCTCAAACTGGAATCTGAAGGGTGAGCTTTGGCTAGATAGGCCAAAGGAGGAGGGAAGAGCGTTCCAGGCAGGGATGATGACACTTGAAAAGACAGAGGCAGGAGGAACATGACATGCAGTGTGTGCACTACACAGGAGCTAAATGGTGGTGCCAGGCCTTTAGGCTGAGTCAAGCAGCTTGCCTTATCCTAAGGCAATAAAGGGCTTTAAGTAGTTTTGAATGTTTTGAAAAAAAAAATCCCTCTAGGTACAGCATAGGGAACTAACCAAGAAGTATTCAGATAATCAGGAGGGAGGCATTCGCAAAAATCCAGGCAAGAGATGATGGTAGTGACAGGAATGGAGAAAAGTAGATGGATTTGAAAAATATTTATGTTAAGAGGTAAAACTGACAGATGCCTTTTTTTTTTTTTTTGGTCTAGTCTGATTATATTATTTAAGTAAAAGCTGTCCCCCTTAACTTCTCACCAATAGCAATATACTCAGTTGTAAAACATTTATAAACAGAAACTAAGATTTCAATCACAAAGTTAACTCCAGTAATAAATGGTAAAACTCAGATCTTGGAACAAAACCAGAAGGCACAAAAATAACAGAATTCAAAAGAATAAGATGGAGATAACAGCAATCTAAATTAAATAGACTAATTAAGTACATGAAACAAGTTTCCTAATTCCTCAATTTCTGTGGTTGCTGCCCATAAAAAAAAAAGACTATACTGACTGCCCAGTGTCTCCCCGTGCTATTTTCACCCCAATATTTTTACTCCACAATAGGCTTAGAGGAAAGAGAAATATTCCATGTTTTGTAAATATCTAAAAGTGATGTGTGTATACACAAGCACAAAAGCAGACTATATTAAATCATATATGTAAAGTTCATGATAGAAGTATGCATAGGACGTCGCCCCCCAGCTCAGGTGTATGTGGAGGTGTGTGTGGGTTGGGGTGGGGGGAGGTATGCAGTTTCCTAAGTGACGTAAGATCTCAACTGAGTCTTAAGAACCAGAAGAGTTCTAGAGATACAGATAAAAAGTAAGGTATCTCAGCAGTGGAAAGTAACAAAAGCACATAGGAGGAAACAATGAAATCCGTTGTTGGAACATAAAATTTTGGTTTACAGAGTAAAACCATAATTAAGCAAGGGCCAGTTTCTGTGGTACCATTTTAAGGACCATGGGTTCTATCCTGAACTACGTGAAGTTATTAAAAGACTTAAGCATAGTAGAGAGAAATACAAGTTTATATTTTTAGCTGAGGGGTTCTGCTGAGGATGGATTTGAGCTTAACACCATCTGGTGAGATATCAGGTAGCAGGTGGCTATGGCACCCCAGTTAGGAGTTCATGAGATCCTGAACTAGAACAGAAGTAGGAGAATTTGAGAGGGGGGGAAAGGGCAGAAGATATTAACAGATTCAGTCATCTAAAAGTTGTGGAGGTTAAGAGAGTAAAAAATCACCTCTGGATTTCTGCCATGACCCCTGGATAGTGGTGCAGATCCATAACCCATTCTCCAAAATACCTGGAACCAAAATGTCTTAAAATTCAGAATATTTTGAAAAATAGAATAAAGCAAAATTCAGAGTATTTTTGGATATTAGGAAGGAGATATGGTTTGCATACCCAATAAAAGAGTATGCCCCCAGCAGTGCCTGGAACAGTACCATGTAATCAAATATCATAGTATATCTGCAGCAAGACACATCCCACCAAGTGGAATAGATGATAAATAGCTGACAATGCATTTAGGTTTTGTAGAAAGTTGAGTTCAAGTTTTACTGACAAATGAGTTACCAAAAACATTTTGGTTTTCAGAGATTTTGGAGGGGGGGTGGTTGGGGATTGTGGATAAGAAATGTTAAATGTAGTAATACCTATAAATAAAATATAGGAAGTAAAACAGGTTGTTTTTGTCTTTGACGGGGTGAAGGTTCTTATTTACCTCGTGTATAATCTCAGATAATTATGACCTCTTAAAAATGTCCGGCGGGCAATGGTATAGATGAACGAACTAGTTGGGACAGTTTGAAACTAAAACAATTACAGGGAAAATGTATACTCAGGGAAGTATTCTCCACTTAGTGCCAAAAATATGAGCCCAACTCAGAGAATGACTCAAGGAAACTTCATCTGTCAATAGCCACTAATGACCTAGAATTTAGAGTCCCACTTGTCTCTGCTTTACCACATAAATTAATGCATTTCGGTCTTTTGCCATTACTGGCATTGATTTGAATTCAATGTTGCTATTAGCAGTACATTAATTGTGTTAAAATCACCCGAATTATATAAAATGAATTATTCTGATATTAACTAGATGCATAATTAAGTGACTGAAAATATGTCCTTCTCAATCAGATTTTCTAACCATAAAAGATCTGTCATAACAAATACATTTTTTCGACACTTTATGAACCAGAGAACTGAATATGTTCTGAAGATGATTTCGGCCTAGATCATTTCCAAAATATTAAATATACTACTTTTCTTTTGGAGGAAAATTCCTTCTATCAGGAGTTAAAATTAAAAGCTTCTATGGAAAGTTTAGTCATCCTATCAGAATTTCCAAGCCTGTATCCCTACAGGTCACTTAGGAACCTAATCCAATCTCTCAATCTCCCAATCTAGTCATTTTAGGGGTTAGAGGTCTGATTCCTAGAGTTTGTCTCTTATAACTGTTTCGTAGTAAACAAACAAACAAAAATTAACAGACTACAAACCAAGAATAAACTGGATGTTTACTCTAACAGTTTTTTTTAACACTCCATCTAGCACTATTAATATGCCATAAAATTTAGAATTTAGAATAGAGCTGAAGATAATTATTTTTCTCTTACAAACTTGACAATTGTTACCATCAATATCCCTTCAGGAAAACCCTTCCAGTTTTTCCTGTCCCCAAAACATACTACAGTATACTTTCAGTATACATTTAAAATACAATAATGTACAGTGAGGTTTCACTGTACATTCCTATGTTTGATAAATTTAGTCTAACACCAACTCCTAGAGTCTCAAGCCCCCCAAGAAACGTTTAATGAGGATTACAATATAATTATATATTTTTAAAAATGTACAGCTTGCTTTTCTTTCTTTCAAGTATGTGTGTGTGTGTGTATGACACAGCACACCAAGAGAAAAATCAGCCTTCAAAATGCACATCCAATAGGATGCCATTATTTGCATTATAGGTTCCAGCCCATTTGTGGTCATAGAAAAATCAATCCAGTGTGACGAGACCAGTATTTTTTAAATAATAGAGAAAATCCACATTGTGAGGTTAAATATTGTTTTGTGAGCCTTGTTTCATATATATATATATATACACACACACACACACATAGAGTGTACTGCATTGAAGGTTAGAATATATTTCTTATTGAAGACTGCAGTCCAAAGAGAAGTTTTAAAAATACTAATGTTGAAGAACTGTGCTCTCCAGCCAAAAATCTAGAGTGTTGCCAATGGAGGAATGACCCTGGGCTGCTGCCTCATAAAATATATTTTAGGCCAATACAATAAAAGATCAGAAGACTAAATTATATTGTCCGTGTTGACTCAAAAAACTAACTGTGGCTCTGAAATACCAAGAATGGATTAAACATCTCAATCCACATGGCATCTTCAATACACATGTGATCTACAATAAGAGAAGAATGACATTCTCACTCATTCTCCCTGGAGTCAGGCATCATCTGGACAAATAGAAATTAGGGCAAATCAGAGCTGGACAAAGAACAACAGACTATTTTGTACTCACAAAGGCCTTACACACTCTATGAAAGACAAAAAGATAAACATCTTATGATAAGTGGGATTAAGGGTGGTGAGATAACATGAGCCTTGAGTCAAGTCTCTGGAAATAATAATGCCATGTCTACCACTAACTTGCTGGGTGAACTGAAGTTAGAATACCTCTCTCAGCTTTGGTTTAATCACAAACTGTATGGACTGACTGAATATCCAAAGTGAGAAAGAAATCCTGATGATGCTAGGGTAAGAGAAGATTCTTGATTTAAGGCCTCATTACCTTAATCTAGGAAAGTTTTTTTTTTTTTTTTCATTTTACAAATAGTTTAACTGAGGCACACTGTTACACTAGCTAATGCAAACATGTTACATTTCTCCTTTAAGAGTAAAGGTAGTCTAATATCTGGCTCAATAATCAATGGAAGTTTAATACTCTAGATTTGAGGTGCAACATCTACATCTAATTTTTAAAATAGTATTTAACATATGTTCTTTCTCTGTATGGAGAGAAGATTAGGAGGGCCAGCCAGGGCCTTTGGACAAAAGCAGAAGCCACTGCTTGAAAATATCATAATTATATCCTGTTTGTGTGGTTGACTTTTTACCTTTAACTGCACGTTAAAAAAACTAACTAAAAGAGAGAGAGGGACGTCTGGGCGCTTAGCGTTTGAGCGTCTGCCTTTGGCTCAGGGTGTGATCCTGGGATCTGGGATCAGGTCCCACATTGGGCTCCTTGTATGGAGCCTGCTTCTCCCTCTGCCTGTGTCTCTGCCTCTCTCTTTCTCTCTGTGTCTCTCATGAATAAATAAAATCTTTTAAAAAAATAAAATAAAATACGAGAGAGAGAGAGAGAGGCAAACCATAAGAGACTCCTAACTATGGGAAATAAATTGAGGATTGCTAGTGGGTGGGGGGATGGGGTAACGTGTGATGGGCGTTAAGGAGAACACTTGATGGAATAAGCACTGGATGGTATACACAACTGATGAATCACTGAACTCTATCTCTGAAACTAAATAATACAACATATGTTAAATAAATTGAATTTAAATTTAAAATTTAATAAAAACAACAACAATGAACTATAGGAATTGCCAAGGCATTTTGTTAAGAGTGCAATTTAAAATATATTTTTAAAAACCAGCAAAGATAGAAGTAAGCAAATGCAGACACTGGAATTGCCATTTATTATTAGAAACCTCTGTAAAAATGCTATAGTTAAAGCAATATAAAAAGAAAGATGCTTGGTACAAATAAACTGTTCGGAATGCTCAACATGTATGATAGACTTCAGATATTAAAAGTAAAAGTTAAATTTAAAGAATTCTAATTGTAGGGTATGACTTAAGCCTCATGTCTTTTAGCCACAGACTCAAAGAAAATGTATACAGCACAAGGGGCAACAGCGTTCCTCACAACCAGAAAATGCAGCAACTTTCTTATTTTTTAACAATGGATTTTTGAATCTAACTGTCTTCATTGTATAACTTTCATAGCACATAATGCTGGCTTAATAACACTTTCTAAAAATCAGAAGAATCGTTAACTCCATGGGGTTCTAAAAACAGCAACAGCTCTCTGATGAGTTTGAAGCCAAGTGTCTCTGAGGAGTCACGGGAGAAGGAAATAAAAGAGGAAGGTAAGCACCGTTTTCACCCTCAAGTCTTAAGCTTCAGAAAAGCCTAATTAGGCCGGGAAAGGAATTTGGGCCTGGCACACCCAGGTTCAGTGGTGGCAGGATCCCGAAACAAAGTTTCTCTGGACCTTTGCGTCCTATGCGCCGGCAACGCAGCCCGCGACACCCGGTCCCTAAGTCAACAGGTCCTCACGGAGGCGGCGCGGCGGGTGAGCGGCAGCTGCAGCCTCCATCAGGCCCGCGGGGCTGCCCTGGCTTAGGGAGCGCACCCGGAAAAGTGAGGCCCGGGGGGGGGGGGGGAGGAGAGACGGGGGGAGGGAGGGAGGTCCGCGTCCCGACCGCAGGGCGCTTTCCAAACCACTCGGAAACCATTTAAAGGGCTCGGCGGCGGGCGGCTTCCAGCCCAGGACTGTCTGGGGTCCGGCTGGGAAAGCTGCCTGGCAAAGCCCTGCCCTTTCCCGTCGCGGGCCTGTCCCCCCGCCCGCACCCCACTCCACCACCACCCGGCACCGGGGCGGGAGCAGCCCGGCCACCTGCTGGCCCCCGTGGAAACGCGGCCGTCCGGCGCCTGGCCCAGCCCCCGGCACCCCCCAGTCCCCCCGGTCCCCCACACCCCCGAGCCCCTCCAGCCCCCGACGCCCCCCAGTCCCCCAGCTCCCCCAGTCGCCCAGCGCCCCCTGTCCTCCAGCCCTCCAGTCCCCCAGCTCCCCAGCTCCCCAGCCCTCCAGTCCCCCACGCCCCCAGTCGCCCAGCCCCCCAACCTCCAGCTGCCCAGCCCCCAGCCCTCCAGCCTCCCCAGTCCCCCCAGCCCCCCACGCCCCCCAGCCTCCCCGCCCTCCCAGCCCCCCTCAGCCCCCCCAGCCCCCACTCTCCCAGGGGCCAGCTGCGGGCCACCAGGGCTTGGACCCCGGCCGCTCCCGGGAGCCAGGGCTCCCCCCCGCCCCCGGAGCGCCACCTGCCCCGGCTCGGCGGAGGGGCAACCGAAACCCCGCTCTCGAGACCCCCTCCAACCGGCCTCGGCGCCCGCCCCGCCGCCGCCCCGACGCCGCCCCGGGCCCGCCGGGACCCGCCCGCTCACCTGGCGGCAGCGCTCGGCCGGCGGGAGGCAGCGGCCGGCGGGGCGCGGGGCGGGGCGGGGCGGGCGGGCGCCAGGTGCAGGTGGGCGGCCGCGCCCCCGGCGGGTTGCCGTCCTACGGTCGCCGCTCGCCCGCTCCGCCGCCGCCGCCGCCGCCTTCCCGCTGGGCCGCCCGCGCTGCCGGGAGAGGCCGAGGCGAGGCTGCGCTTCCTCGGCGGGTCTCCCAGGTGAGCTCCCCGCGGCGACGTCGGCAGGGCCGAGGGCCCCGTCCCGCGCCTGCGCGCCAGCCGCCCGCCCCGCCCCGCCCCGCCGCTGCCCTACCTGAGCGCCCAGGTGAGGCCGCCCGGCGCGCGGCGCGGAAGCCGTCCGGGCGGAGCGCGGCCGCCACCGCCGCCTGCCGGGCGCACGCCTCGCCGGCCTCCCCGGGCGGGGGCACCTGGGCGCCGGCGGCCGAGGCGAGCTCGGGCTCACGCTCCCCGGCCCGCCCGTGCGGTCCGCGCGAGGGCGGGGCTGCGCCGCCCGGATCCCGGGGCGCCCGGGGCCCCCGAGGAGCCGCTCATGTCGGGGCCGCGCGCTCCCTCGGGGGGGGGGGGGGGCTCGCCCGCGGGTCAGGCCCCGCGCCGTTGGCCGCGCTTCCTCCCCGGGCCCGGCCCAGATTTCATCACTTGACTCGGTGGTTTCCGCCGGTGCGAGCGCCCGCTCTGCCGGGGGCGCCTCACGTCCGAAGGAGGCGCCGCCCCCTCCCGGGAGCCCGCGGCGCCGCGCGGAGCCCTGGAACCGGCCCGAGCGCCACGCGGGGGAGGCGATGGGCCGCGGGGCCGCTGTCCTCGCTGGCGCGCGCGCTCGCGTCCAGAGCGGTTCCCCTGCTGCGGGGGGGCCGCACCGCCGGCGTCTGCGGGGAGGGGCTGCAGAGCCCGGGGCGACACACGGGGGCCTGCCACTGTGCCTCAACACAGAACTTGTTTTTAAAAACAGCATTTCTCTCCCCCCCCCACCCCATGATGGTTGCAACTCTGTTTGAGCCTTCCTGCGGCTGTTGGGAGACGCACGGACACCCCCAAAAGCAGGACCTAAGAAAAATGCCCTTCCTATAAACTCGTTCACTATTTTGGCCGGATCTTCAGTGTACACAGGAATATAAATAGAAAAGCAGCCGAGAACGTTTCAGTAGTATGCTTAATGACACGGTGGCAGGTTTTTCTGTAAAGTGTAGCTGTGGTCTTCCTCCTGCATTTTGACACATACACTTAGGGTTTTCCTCTTATTGGTGTGTTAGTGTTATGTGTGACCTAAAATTAAAATCTAGAAATACTGGTTAGTATGATGTCAATAGGTGTAACTTTAGGACTTGGCTAGTCTGAAATTGGTTTTAGCCTCTACAGTACTTTTTTTCTTTTTTAAAGATTTTATTCATTTATTTGAGAGAGCGAGAGAGAGCACAAGTGGAGGGGAGAGGCAGAGAGAGAGACAGACAGACAGACTTGTGCTGAGCAGGGATCCTGATGCAGTGCTCTATCTGGGACCCTGAGATCATGACCTGAGCCAAAGTCAACCACTTAACTTACTGAGCCACCCAGGTGTGCCCCATTCACAGGCCTATTTCATACCACACCTATTTAAAACTTTGGTTAGTTGTTTGCATCATAATTGTTTTCCAAGCATCAAGGAAACTTTTTGTGTTTGAGACATTTTAATATCATTACCTACAAGCAATTTTTAACCTTTCCCTCTCCCTCCACAAAAAAAGTTCAGGAGCTACTTATATGTACGACCAGACTGACTTGATAATCTTTGTCCTTAGGTCCAGAGCTGAAAATATCACCTACCAAAATCCACCCCCACCCGTTCTTTTTGAGGTTCTGCAACTTCCTTTGTTGTTTGCCTCTAGATGAAGATTAGAGTCTCAGTCTTTGGGAAATTGGAGAGAAATCCTAAATGTATAACCTCAGAGACTCTATCCCTTGTCTTGCATCACCCATCGCTGAATGAGGCAGGAACCAAAGACTGTCAGAGTTTTGAGGTACCACCAGACAAAGAACAACAATTTTCTCTGACAAGAGCCGACCGAACAAATGGATATAGAATAGCAATTTGAAATCCAAGGACTGAGATTCATTGACATCAAGACAAGTAAAGTCAAATAATAACTAGAGAAAGAAGCTAGGGCAGACCTACAAAAAGAGAGAGCAAGAAAATGGGACCAAAATGCTGCATGAGAGGTGAAAAAAAGAACAGAGCAAATATAAAAATCAGAAGTTACTAAAAATTGACTGCCAGTTTTACAATAGAAACAGATAATTTAAACAAGGAAAGCAGTATTTTTGGGTTTGGCATACCTACCAGCATTACATGTACTATTTCATTTCATTTTGAAAGCAAAGTCTTAAAATTAATGAAACTTTTTTTACTTAATAATAAAATTAAAATGCCGCAGGCCCAGAAGAAAAGTGTTATGTTGCAATGTTTAATGCTCTAAATCCAATGAGATAAAGTATCATCTTATTCAAGATTATAAAATAAAGCATTTGCGTTATAAAGGAGAAGTTAGTATTTGTTTATAAAATAAAACCCAGGAGACTTAGTGTAGACATGCTTCTCAGAAACAAGCTTATTTTTAATACTGCATGTTTGACATGTAATGGCAGTTAAAATAGAAAATTAAGATTTCACACAGGAAAGAAGAAACATATCTATCTACACATGGAGAAAGAAAGAGAGAGAGGGGGAGAGGGAAGTAGCCATAAAATGCTTATTTATGTAGATTTAAAATAATATTCACTGCTTAATAAGTTTTGTTAGCATTTTAATTAATGCCAAGACCAGCATCGAACCCTTAGTAGGTACTGAGTAAATATTTGTTAAGGTAATAAATTGATTAATTAAATATCATGAGAAAACCATTATGCATAATGTCTTATGCCAAATCCAAATCCAAAGAATGGTTTAACCAAGCAGTACGGAGAAAGGATCTAAAGCAAGTAAGAGTAATAGAATTTGAAGGACAAGCGTCTAATAACAATCACTATCAGTTATCAGGTACTGATGTTTCAAAATGTACTATGCGAAGCACCAAGTTACTTTACTTTTGGGCTTAAATTTCCTCTTCCTCAAAATAAAATACTGGTACAAGGTGATCACCAAGTTCCTTTACACACTGACTCATATGAATTCCACGATAAGATAATGGTCATGCAAAAAAAAAAAAAATCCTCTGGATATAGGAATAACAACTAATGGAAAACAAAGACGAAGGAATGGGAATTACTTAACAGAGGTAGAAATTTTAGTTCATAAAATTATAATATATAACTAGTAAAATTATTCAGATTCATTAAGTTTAATTTGAAATGTCTTTTGTTTGTTAATTGTTTAAATTGTTGATGACCCAGGGCTTAGCAACTTTAGCTTGAAACCTACTGCCTGCCTGGTTTAGCCTTTAAAAACAATTCTTATGTGGAAACTGGAGTCTCCAGTCAGATCTCAAAGTCAATTTGAGAGTCTTGGCTCCAAGACTAAACAGATTGAAATGATTTCTACTAAAAGAATTGAAAGGCTATTGATTTAAAAGGAGAGTAGTGCTGGTATCATAGTGAAGAGCCACAAATATGTGGGTATTTTTTTATAACGATTCAGCATAATTCTACATTGTGTTTAAAATATTATGAGTTAAACCAGTGAAAACATGAATAGATTATTTTTAGTATGAACTTTTTTAGACAGTGTCTTGTGTGAAGATTGCTTATGAGGGTTTCCCCCTCCTAAGAATATCAACGGAACAACCATCTGGTACTTTCAAAGAGGTACAGATTTCTATGAGGGCGCTTACTGACAAAATGCAACAGAACAATGTCTTGTTAATCTTGTATCTTTAATGCTTGGCGCATAGTAGGTGCTCAATAAATATTTGATGGAATGGATTGAGCGCAGAGTTTCAAGCTTTTAAGCATTAGCATAAGAGCAAAAAGAAATACCATGCTGAGTCAGGCTAATATTCAATCCAGCTAGCTCTAAATTCTTACTGTGGCATCAAAGGATTTTTTCTGGGAAAAGATAGTGATCGTCCTGCATGACGTTGACCCCAGATATATACTCCAGGTGTCCCTGACTCACTCTTTCCTAAATGGATATTTTTCTGTAAAATGACTTTTTAAATCGTAAGTCAATTCATATTTATTTTAGAAAAATCAAGACAAATAAAAGGAATCAGTTGGAAACACCCCAAATTCCTCCCATGTAGATGAATCAGTGCTAACTACCAGACCCGTTTCTACTGTTTATCTCTCCAGATACTTTTGAAAAACTAGGGAGAGTGGAATGGAAGATACCGAGGGAGACAGAAACATGTTTTTAAAATAAAAACTAGGTCATATTGGGATCTTGTTTGTAGCCAGAGTTTTCTACCTAACCAATCTTCCCATGTCAATGAATTCGTTGTTTACAGCATTGTTTTTAATTATTGCGTGGTTTCTTTTTTGTATGAATGAATTTAACCAGTTACTTAATGGACAATGAAGATTGTTTTCAAATTTTGCTGTTGGAAAACAGTGCAGTGGTGCTCACATTCTTTAGTGCTCACTATCTTCATCTCTTGAAAGATTTATAATACTTTTCTTCTGACTTTATTAAGCCACTTTGTATCAGCCACCCAAGATCCTAAACAATGATGATATTAGGGGAATCACAGCAGAAAGGCAAATCATCAAAATATATTAATGATTTAGCACTTCCTATTTGTAAAAATATTAATCCTAGTTACCAAAACTTTATGTAAAGCATGCTTATTATAATTAAAAACTTATTGGAAGGACACCTGACTGGTTTAGTCATAAGAGCATGAGACTCTTGATCTTGGGTGGTGACTTTGAGCTCCACGTAGGACATTGAGATTACTTAAATAAATATTTAAAAAAAAAACGTCATCATTTTAGAAATGGGGAAGTAGAGTGTGCCCTTAACATGGAAAAGCCAACTCCCTTACCTTCTCCTGATGATAGCATACTCAGCTTCCCATCTCTGAAAAATCTGTGTGTCTCTCTTAACTTCTCCTAATTCCCTCCTGCCCAGTTGAA
Source organism: Canis aureus (assembly GCF_053574225.1). NCBI lineage: Eukaryota > Metazoa > Chordata > Mammalia > Carnivora > Canidae > Canis > Canis aureus. The sequence goes on along the minus strand of NC_135644.1, from coordinate 19,928,338 downwards.
GGCCCTAGTCTCTTATGGAACTCCTAGGTCAGCCCAAATCACCTTGGTGTTTCTTCATTCCAGTGCCGTGGCATAAAGTAAACTTTCCTCTTCCCTTGGTCCTTGCCTTCTCCTTAATCCAATATCAGGAAGGGGGAATTGTGAAGAGACACTACCTGAGCATGATATCATTTGTTGCCAAACAAGTTATGATAATTTGTTAAATAATTTAAGTCACATTATTCTTTTAGCATAATAGCTCTAAGGTATCAGACCAAAAGAGAGAGCATTGTTGTGACTGAAAGAGAGAAGTATTGATTTTTAATGCATATTACAAAGGGAATTTTGAAAGAAATTATATTTTTTCAGTGTCTTTGATTTTTTTAAGATGTATTTATTTATTTTAGTGAGAGAGAGAGAGAGCAGGGGAAGGGGCAGAGGGAGAGGGAGAGAATCTCAAGCAGACCCCCCGCTGAGTTTGGAGCCTGATGCCAGGCTTGATTTCACAACCCTGTGATCATGCCCTGAGCTGAAATCAAGAGCTGGATGCTCAACCAACTAAGCCATCCAGGCACCCCTTTGTGTCTTTGATTTTTAATTTATTAACAGAAAAGTAATTTGCTGCCCAAGATAATATCTTATCACCATACCTGCTTCTCTACATCTTTAAAAATTTGAGAGAGAAAGAGAGCATGCACATGCTCTGTGAGTGAGTGAGGGGAGGGGCAGAGAGAGAGGGAGAGAATCTCCAGCAGATTCCCCTCTGACTGTGGAGCCAGACCTGGGGCTTGATCCTACCCCTTGAGATCATGACCTGAGCCGAAGTCAAGAGTCCATTGCTGGGATCCCTGGGTGGCGCAGCGGTTTGGCGCCTGCCTTTGGCCCGGGGCACGATCCTGGAGACCCAGGATCGAATCCCACGTCGGGCTCCCGGTGCATGGAGCCTGCTTCTCCCTCTGCCTGTGTCTCTGCCTCTCTGTCTCTCTCTGTGTGACTATCATGAATAAATAAATAAAATCTTTAAAAAAAAAAGAGTCCAGGGATCCCTGGGTGGCGCAGCGGTTTGGCGCCTGCCTTTGGCCCAGGGCGCGATCCTGGAGACCCGGGATCGAATCCCACATCGGGCTCCCTGCATGGAGCCTGCTTCTCCCTCTGCCTGTGTCTCTTCCTCTCTCTCTCTGTGTGTGACTGTCATGAATAAATAAATAAAATCTTAAAAAAAAAAAAAAAAAAAAGAGTCCATTGCTTAACCAGTTGAGCGATTCAGGTGCCTCCCTCCTCTACATCTAATCACAAAATCAAAATGTACTTGTTCTCCACTTCCAGGATTTTCAGCAGACTCTAAGACCACAGTGTACTCCTCACTTCTGCAAAGCTTCAGGAATGGGGGTTTCTGACATGCAACTGACATTTGGGGCTTCACACAAAAAAAATCACTGCTGGGAGATAAAAATCACTACTAGGGAAGGAAGTTTGTTTATTTCAATTGAAGCAGTTGGTGAATAACAGAAAAAAGGGAGTGAGAATGGAGATATTATAGAAAGAGGTTAAATGGCTTAGAAATGACAGGGAAGGAGAAGAGTAGAGGAGAGAGGAATCACCCATGTGGGACATCCTCTCAAGGCTTAAGGAGAATCTTTGGGGACACACCCCCCTAGAGCCCGGTAATGTGGTTTCACTCCTGAGAGTGAATAGGGAGGGAGAGGAGGTAGATCAGGAATAACATCTAGTTTCTTTCCCTCTCCCCTTTCCCCCCCACTGCAAATTGTACATCTTTGGAATAATTAGTTAAACTCTGTAGTAAAGATGTTAGCCTTCATCAACATACAGTGTACGTTTGATTCACAGTGAGATGATATCCAGCAGGACCTCTTCTAGCCTACAGAGTATTCTGTGTGAATTAGAAAATGCCATCCAGAGGGGAGGGGAGGGGGAAAAAAAAAAAAAAAAGAAAATGCCATCCATGAGCAGAGAGGGTCCATGGCTTGGCAAGTGGATGACCCCCTCCCTCAAAGTAGATGCAAATCTACTCCAGGGCATCCAATGGGCTGAACGGAAGGAACCCAGGCTGCATTTCAACCCTACTTGCCCTTTGGTGGGATGCTTTTACGCATATAAAATCCGGTGTCCAATCAAGTGGAATCCATTTCCTCACCCTTTGTATCTGAAGTGTCTGTTCCACTTACATTGACCAATAGAATACAGTAGAAGTGATGTTATGTCACTTCCAGTGCTATGCTTTAAGTGATTTTTTACCCTCTGCTTCTGTTCTCCTGGAATGTTGCGATACTATAAAGAAGCCTGTAGTGAAAGACCTTGTAGAGAGAGAAGCCCAGCTGTCCCAGATGTTCAGCTGAGTTCAGACCCCAGGCAACCCCCAGCTAAATGCAACTTTGTGACTGATCCCAGGCAAATACAGCAGAAGGACCACCCAGTCAACCCACAAAGCCATGAGAAATAATTCGTTGTTGTTTTAAGCCACTAAGTTAAGGGGAATTTTTAAAAATTTAACTATTTCATCTAAACTTGGTGTCTCAACAAGAACAAAAACATAAGCACCTTTTACATTTGTGCACCCTCTGTACTCTCCAGAGGATGGTTTTGAGATGCAAAAGTTTGGATTTACTAGAATTTTGAAAGCTTAAGCCTTGAATAAACACAAAATATGTGCTATAAACCATATATTTTAAAAAGTATGTGCTCAGTCTGAAGCAGCTTTCTGTCTCCACCCCAAACCTTGATAAAATTTGTGCAGAATGGGGAAAGAGAAGAGATTTAGGGGGGTTGGAGATAAGGGGCGTTGGCTGCATGCCTGAGCAGAAGCCCTGGAACCTCACCATTCAGGAATGCCATATTGCATAACTACTCGGCCACCATTCACAGAAGAAGATGTGCAGGAATGCAAACTTGACCCTAAAATGCAGGCTGTGAGGGGACTCTGAGAGCAAAAAAGAAGCTACTCTGGAGGATAGTAAGACCTCAGGGTTATGTCTTGCCCAAAGTTGAAGAATGATAAAAACAGAAAACATTTCTAAATGGGGTACTGGACAGCTCCAAGGCTCTTGTACCCCAGGAAGATTCAGAGAGCCCCGGAAATGTTTACCAATGTAGGATAGAATGATCTAGATCTGGATGTCTTTGTAAATTAAATTATATTGGAAGACAGGCGTACCCATTCCTTTACCTATTGTCTGTGGCTACTTTGATGCTACCAAGGCATAGTCGAGTGGTTGTGGCAGAAACTGCATGGTCTGTAAAGCCCAAGTTATTTACTGCCTGGCCCTTTATGGAAAAAAAAAAAAATTGCCAATCCTTGCTTCAGATGAAGCACAGAGAGCTAGGAAAACCTAAATTTTGTACAATAACCCATAATAAAAATGAAACGTTAGCCATAACTAAAAGGTGCATTGGGACCAAGATGTAGCATCAACAGATGACAGCCTGGATACCTGTGATGGCCTAATGCCAGTTGTCTCACACAAATACATTTCCTGACTCCCATTCCATACCTTGGGACATCCTAGGAAGGACCTATGGAATGCAGTTGTGTTCCTCATGAAACAGGATAAATCTCAGCGTTACTAATAGGTCATTACCATGGGGTGTTCTAGGGATTTGAAGGAGAAATTAAACTTGAGTATAGACATCAAAAAATAATTCTACATTGAGTATCTTATATATCTGATTCTATCTTCGGAAACTAGCACCCACTCCAAAGGCCTTCCGTAGTAGTGAGCACAGGATTGGTGCAAAAGAAATCTATGTCAAATGGTCAGCCTCAGGGGGATTTCCTTGGTCGCTTACCTTACAAAACTGCATGATTGCATCATTGCCTTTTTGTGTAGGAAGTATGTAGTCACAACTTATGTCTTATCTAAGCTTTCTCTGATAATGATGATGCACATTCCTTTTTAGTTCCATTCTTCCCTCCATTGTGAATTTTTTGTTTTGGGTGTTTTTGTTTGTTTTGGTGGGTGGTGGTGGTGGTGGTTGTGGTTTTAATTCCTTGCAACAACCATTCTCTTGTTCCAAACCTCCAAAGTGAAAGAGAATGGTGGTTGGGAAACATATGAAGTGAGTGGGAGGAGACGGCGGGGTAAGGGTCTTGAGGTCTGTGGTTTATGTAACAAAGAACACTGGTAAGAGCTTTGGATGAAAAGGAAGTTGCTTATAATCTGTTGAGATGACTTTATGTTCTTGTACTGAGAAAATTTGCTTCCTGCTTTGAGCTGGGATGTGAGGCAGGGAGAACATTTACTAAGTACTCACTTTGGCCCAGCAATTCTTCCTACATTATCTCATTTAGTCTCCACAAAACCCCTGTACAATCTCTCAGGGCAAGAGACCTCAAGAGGAGCTTAATCGAAGACAGAGTTAATAGAGTTGGGCTGTGAAAACAGGTCTATCAGACCCAAAATCCATGCTCTGACAAGCACATCATGTCATAAAAGCTATAAGATTATTTTCCCTGATTCCAAGGATGAATGATTTGTATCATCAGCTTGTCTTTAAGGCATTCATTGATAATTTCTATTTTCACAGTTTCTATTTTATTTGTAAATAACATATGGAAGAGTTAAGCAATATATGTTTTTTCCACATGTAAATCTTACAATATCTTCAAATGTATTAAATCCAAAGTGGTTAATTTTGTTTCATATAGAGATTCTTTTAAATATAAGATGCTGCAAAACAATGTCATACCAAAAAAGCAAACACAGTGATTTCTGTAATCAAAACATCGAGGATCCCAGGCATCTCTAGATCACACAGGAGGATAAAAGAGGGCCCAAAGCTATCTTAATACAGTCTTCCATTTTAGCAATAAATACAAGAGTTGTTCATTTGGGCACTTTAAGTATAATAAAAATTCCCCCCAAAGTTAAAATTCTGGTATAATTATAATAACTGGTAATGTTATATTTAAAAACAAAATCCCCCAAAGTAATACTTTGTACTATTTAATAGTAAAATTTTGGCCATCTAGTTATAACTAGAAAACTGTAAATAAAATATTTCCAAACTGGTATTTTGACATAAAAATATGAGTCTCTCCTACTTTTAAGTAATCTACAGCTTCAGTTGAAAGTGAAACGCTTGTGAAGAGTTTTGGACCAATAATTCTTAATTAAATCCAATCTCTTGACAGAAGCAAAAATGTGAATTGAGAAGATACAATAAAATTCGCTAATGTAAAAAATGGAATTGTGAGTTTTGTAATTTAATTGTATTAGAGCCCATACAAACACAATAATGTGTGGAATTGCAGCATGTGCGCTGAAATCATTCTAGAGGCATATAATATAAAGCTATTCAGTGACAAAGTAGACTAAAATAAGAATCATCATGCATAAATATGTTTTACAACATCTCAATGAAATAGTTTTCAAAATAACTCTTATTTCTAAATATTGTCAAACATGAAAGACCTAAGAGAGACCATCAATTAGTTTTATGGAATTTGACCTTTGGTAGTATCACAGGCCATAATGAACTGGACTAACTAGTTTTGCCGTTTTTTTTTTGTTTTGTTTTGTTTTTTTTAAGCAGCAATTAAATCTTACAAAAATCAGGAAATAATGTCCCAGACCACATACAAGTAGATGAGTTATAAAGGACTGAAAATTATATTTTCAAAATATTTTTCTTAAATATAATAATGGCAATGGTTGTGTTGCGATTTTTGCTTTTTATTGTTTTTACCAACTAGTGAGCAGTGTCAAAAGAGTGTTTATTAAATACATATAATATATACAGAATGATGAGGCAACAAGCAACCGTGTACCTACCACTTACTTAAAAAGAAAGAATATTATTCTGATACCTTCTGTGGGACCATTTGGGATCCTACCCTTTCCTAACTTTGAATTTTGTGTTAATCATTCCTTTGCTTTTCTTTAGAATTTGCCACAGATGTTTGTATACCTAAACAAAATACCGGTTAATTTTGTACACCTTTTCCTTAGGGTCAGTTCCTTTTTTTTTTTTTAGTTGAAGAATAATTACCCTTAATATATACTCTAATAATAATTAGTTTCAGGTGTACAATATAATAATTCAACAATTTTTAAAAATATTTTGTTTATTTGAGAGAGAGAGAGAGAGAGAGTGCACTGCAGCAGGAGGAGGCACAGAGGAAGAAGGAGAGAGAAGTGGACTCCTCCCTGAGCAGGAAGCCCAATGCAGGCTCGATCCCAGAGTCCTGGGATCATGACCTAAGCCAAATGTAGACCCTCAACCAACTGAGCCACCCAGGCACCCCAAAAATTCAATAATTGTATACATTGCACTCATCACAATAAGCCTCTTTATCTATTTCATCCATCTTACCTTCCACCTCCTTTCATATTTTTTTTTACATTTTTTAATTATTTATTTTAGAGAGAGAGCATGTATGAGTAGGGAAGGGGTAGAGGGAGAGGGAAAGAATCTGAAGCAGACTCCCGGCTGAATGTTTGATCCCATGACCATCATAACCGGAGCGGAAATCAAGAGTCAGAAGTTTATCTGACTGAGCCACCCAGGTGCCCCTGCACATTTTTACATCTTATATGTTATAGAAATGTATGTATAATATTCTGCTACTTGATTGTTTTGTTCACTATTTAGATGAGATTTCTACATGTGTTTCTCAAGTTGCTGTTACTGTTTAATTTCACACTGTACTGATTTTATCCATTGTACTCTTGATCAACATTTGAAAAATCTCCAGGTACATGTGTGAGAGAGAAAGAGATTACAAACAATATTGGTAAGAACATTCTTCTGCTTGCCTTCTGGTACATGTGAAAGAACTTCTCTGGGATAAACACCTAGGAGTGAAATTGCTAGGTTCTAGCAAATTTACCTGATAATGCCTGGTTATTTTCCAGAATGCTTATATAACACATCCTTATGGTTTTGATGTCATGCTCCTTTACTGAACTATACTGTATATGTGTATATATACACATATATATACACACACATATACACACATATATGTACAGACATATAGTTAAATATATTCCTATTTTAAAAATATTTTCTGAAAATAATTTTATATACTAGAAATATAAGTAATAGGATTAGTGCTGCTTTTTTAAAGAACCAAGAATTGTGAAAGATGTGGTTGATTGGGAATTTTTGTTATTTGTTGCCAGGAAACAAAATATTAAGGAAAAAATGAAAAGAATGTTTCAGTCATGTCTTAACAGATGGAAAAACAAATGTATTTATCTTTCACTTGCCTTCCCATTACACTACTGATGTCTTCATTTCTAGGACTGAAATAGGCATTTGCTCCATTCTCAATCTTGGTCTTTGGACTTCTAAAGAAGTCCAAGGACTGATTTCTGACATTCAAAGTAATGTGTTATGCAAGAAACCAATTTCAGGGATGGAGGGAAAGCTGCTCTTCTTTAGCTATAACTCCTAAAAATTGTCAGAATGGGAGTACTGGAAAAGATTCCAATGTCTTTTTGTCTCCTCCATAATTTTTTTGTACTTTTTTTTTTTATTTTCTCTTGTAACAATCTTCTACTTTAAGTTGAAGAGGGTTCATTAACTGCTCAACTGGGTATATTTCAAATATTCTAAAAGTTTAGACTTTACTTAACTAAAATCCTCCGGGTACAATACCACCAGAAGCACATGCTTCTCATTTATATCTAATAAGATTTCTTTAATCAGTGCAGGCCTATAAAAATGTGTTGTTCTTTAGAAGAAACATTTTGTAAAATGTCAAGAAAGAGGTTTTTGTTTTTTTTTTTTTAAAAAAAACTCCTTTTGTGTAAACATCCTACTTTTCAAAGCTTCCTAATGCTTTAAGAATTCCAAAGTGTTTAAATTAGAATCAAACAAATGATATTATCTTGAAAAATTCCTTGAATGGTATCGTCCCAGCTCATGTGTTCAACTGCTTAATGTGTGCATCCTGATGATCTCTTGCACTAGGACCAGAAAGCTGTATAACCCTGTATTGCGATTAGTGGCACAGTGGCTTAGATATTTCATGATGTGTTCATTCCAGTGGGGTAGTGTATTCACTGATCATGTTTTATAAATACTAAATGAGTTATTTATAAGAAATTACTGTTATTAACCTAATGAGGACTTATTGGACATTGAACACTATAAGAAACATATCGCAGGTCTCTGCTAAAAGTTAAATGGAGAATTGCAGAAATTTTCTAAGATTTCCAAGAAAAATATATATGGGCCCTAGATTATTTGGTCATTGTTATTGCTTTGTTGATGGAGGGCTACTCAGTGCAGAGATGCTTTCTAATCTACAGTCCAATATTGCAAAGCAAACATATCAGCCACTAAAAAATCAAGTATCTTAAGCTCACATAATAATGATATTAAAAGTGAATATTAATGAGGGGTGCCCTGGGTGGTATAGTCGCTTAAGGGTCTGGCTCTTGGTTTCAGCTCTGATTGTGATCTCAGGGTCCTGAGATTGAGCCCCCGGGTGGCCTCTGCGCTCTGCTAGGAATCTGCTTGAGATTCTCTCTCTCCCTCTCCCTCTGCTCCTCCCCACCATGCATGCACATGCTCTCTCTGTCTCCCAAATAAATACACAAATCTTTTTTTAAAGAAAAGAGTGAATATTAGCAAATGCTTATTATGTGTACGAAGCATCTTACAAACCTTATTTCATTTAATTTGCACAAAAGCCCTATGAGGCCAGTAACAGTATTACCATGTTACAGATGGGGAAAGGGAGATTTAGAAAATTGTGTAAATTACTCCAGACTAGAAAGCTATTGAGCAGCAAAGTGAGGATTCAGCTGGTGTAGGCTGATACAGAAGCTTGTGTCTTTAATCGCATTGTGCAATTCTAAATAATAGTGTGAGTTTTCTAGAGGTAGCTTCTTTCTCACATCTAAGAACTCTGGTGGTCCAAAAACAAGGTACATACGTGTATGTGTGAATGAAATGACTACTGTGTACATTGTGCTGTGGGGAGTAATACAAGGACTCATTCATAGTCCCTTCCCCCAAGAAGCTTAGAGTGTCAGTGAGGGACAGGAGGGGATACAACACAAACGCATATAATTAAAAGCAAAATATGACGAGTCTCATATGAAACATACTATGGTGATGCACAAAGGAAAGAAATCCTTTTGGCTAGAGGGACATGAAGGGCCTTTGAAAGCAGGTGACATGAATCTTTTGAGAGGGTAAAAGGGAAAGTCAGCATTTTGCACAAAGCATTCCCTGCATCCAAAAGCTCAAGGCATATTGGGCATGACTTGTTCTATTTCAACTCGGTTGAGCTAGGACAGATTATGTATAAAGAAGACCTAGATACCAGGGATAAAGAAATTGTCTTAAATTATTAGACAAAGGGGAGCTAATGAAGGTTTTGAAGTAGGGATTGACACTATTCATTCAACAAATATTTACAGTGTTAGTGTGTGCCAGGCACTGTACTAGATAGATGCTCGGGGGAACAGGGCCAGTCCATTCCCTGCCCTCATAACTCTTAAGGGCTGATGGCAGAGAAACAGGCCAATTTTCATCACCAGTGACAAAGTGATGGTTGTCCACAGAACAGGGACAAAGACTCTGAGTAGAAAAGAACTTTAATGCTCTGGTTTATTTTCTCTGATTGCCTTTTTTTTTTTTAAATAAACATTTTGTTTTAGAATAATTTGAGGCTCCATTAAAAGTTATTTTAAGATAGTATTAAATAATGGTCTTTTCTATTTTAAAAAAGTACATAATAAATCTGAACTTCACTGATTATGTTTACAGATATGCAAACATCTACAGATATGTAGTTTCTAGTACAGGTGATTTACAAAATTCATCTCAATCTCTATTAAAACTGCTATTTGATCATTCAAGGCATATCATTCCATGTCAGAACTCTGTGGGACAAATGTCAAAAAAGACAAAGGCTACATTTTACAGATTAGTTCCTAGCACAATCCAAACTGCTCCTGTGACTAAATAGATATCCACGTTGAGGGGGTGTCTTTGGAACTTCTTGACTCTGATTCCTCTAAATGTAGTAAATCACAAGGTTCTATTTGAGTGGAAAATTCTGTAGTGACCAAATAAGTATCGCAAATATGGGAAAGCCAGTTTAAAAAGAGGTCCACAGGAAATGTATATTAACTAATTGCCTGACTATAGTCAATTACCTTTATGGAAAAAAATTATGTGGTAAGACTTGCTTGTATTAAAAGTTTTCATAGGCTTGGAAACATAAAACTCAGAGATTTTTGAAAATGCAGAACTAAAGAAGATTACTGGATTTATTCTAAGATGATAATGTCTCCATAGAAAATCACAGTAAGGTAAGCGCTCTAAAATCTAATCCACATGGAGACTCAAACTGATAGATGGTAGGGCGGTGAAGGAATAAGAAACCAGATTGCAGCCAAACTTTAAAAAGAATTTAAATACATTAGTGTGAGTTTCCTTGAAACAGCTCAATACCTGATGTTGACAAATGTGGATACAGCTGGTAAAATGGTATGTGTTAATTACCAACATCACATACCTATTAATTACTCTAAAATACTTCTTCCAAATAATTTTCTTTCATCATCAGATATCTGTATACATTTAGCATTCCTTGTTTATGCTTTGAAATCTATATTATTTTTTTCTTTCTACTTTCAGGATTAAAATATAAAGTTTTATGTTCCCTACTATATCTACTGTAAGAATATTCTAAATATTGAAGATTATATTTACTCAAATAAACTGTATTGTTATGACAGAAAGAGCTTCTCATTGTTTCCATACCAGTGATACTTCACTCCAATGCTTACTTGTTCTGAAATTTCACAGCAACAGAAATTCCACTATATATTTTAGCTTTATCTAGTATCTATTAAGAATATGTTTAACTGCAATTTATGAGAAAAAAATCTGACTAATGGTGATTTAACAAATAGAGGTTTATTTTCTGGAATACTGGACAGCAACATGCAGAAGAATTAAACTGGACCACTTTCTTGCACTATACACAAAAATAACTTCAAAAAGGATGAAAGACCTAGGTGTGAGATAGGAAACCACCAAAGTCTAGAGGAGAACACAGGCAGCAAACTCTTTGACCTTGGCCACAGCAATTTCTTTCTAGACACATAGCCAGAGGAGAGGAAAACAAAAGCAAAAATTAACTATTGGACTTAATCAAGATAAAAAGCTTCTGCACAGCAAAGAAAACAATCAACAAAACTAAAAGGCAGCCTATGGAATGGGAGAAGGTATTTGCAAATGACACAGCTGATAAGGGGTTAGTAGGCAAAACCTATAAAGAACTTATTAAATTCAACACCTAAAAAACAAACAATCTAGTTAAGAAATGGGCAGAAGACATGAGTAGACATTTTTCCAAAGAAGACACGCAGAAGGCTAACAGACACATGAAAAGACGTTCACCATCACTGATCATCAGGGAAATACTAATCAAAACCATGATGAGATACCATCTCACACCTGTGAGAATGGCTAAAATTAATAACACAGGAAACAGCAGCTGTTGGCGAGGATGGGGAGAAAGAAGAATAAAAACTAGTACAGACACTCTGGAAAACAGTATGGAGGTTCCTCCAAAAGTTAAAAATAGAACTACCTTATGACTCAGCAATCACAGTACTAGGTATTTACCTAAAGGATACAGATGGCCTACTGCCTTCTGATTCAAAGGGGTACATGCACCAAAATGTTTATAGCAGTGTTATGAACAATAGCCAAGATGTGGAAAGAGCCCAAGTGTCTATCGACTGATGAATAGATAAAGAAGATATGGTATATATGGTATATAACATAATAGAATATTACTCAGCCATCAAAAAGAATGAAACCTTGCCATATGCAATCATGTGAATGAAGCTAGAATATATTATGCTAAGCAATATAAGTCAGAGAAAGATAAATACCATATTATCTCACGTATATGTGGAATTTAGGAAACAAAACAGATGAACATATGGGAAGGGGGAAAATGGTTGAGGGAAGCAAACCATAAGAGACTCTTACTGATAGAGAACAAACTGATGGCTGATGTAGGGAGGTGGGTGAGGGATGGGCTAGAGGATGATGAGTATTAAGGAGAGCACTTGTTATGATGAGCACTGGGTGTCGTATGTAAATTTTGAATCACTAAATTCTGCTCCTGAAATCAATATTGCATTTGTGTTAACTAACTAGAATTTAAATAAAGATTTGGAAGGAAAAAAAATAGAGGTTTATTTTCTCACATAGCTAGTCTGGCAGTAGGTGGTTGCTGCCTTTGGTTTAGTTAGTAATATAATCAATAACATTTATTTTTCTGCCTCACTCTCATTAACGTGTTGGTTTTCCTCCCCCCTAGTTACCATCTCAGGGTCACAAAATGACTGCCACTGGCCAGCAGCACATGTGTGCTCAAGCTAAGACTGCATGGAGTTACTTCTCCCAGCTACTGCTGTCTCTTTTTGTCAGAAAGGCAAAAGCTTTCCCAGAAGCCCTCTTAGGAGCTTCTTATATCCTAAGGCCACCAAGAGTTTCAAAGGAGGCTGCAAAAGCAGGAAACAAGATTCTCAAGAATAAGATTATTTTGAGACACTGCCCAGAGATGGGTACGTTGTCATCACACAAAACTATAAATTCTCAGCAAAGAAGGTAGGGAAACAGGTATTTGGTAGGCAGCAAGAAAGAATCTGTTTAAATGCCCTTATCATTTGAAATAGAAAATTCTTGTAGACTGCAATTGTGTCTAGTCCTTTCCTTACATGTAGGACTGAGTTCATATCAAAAAATTGTTGACAGTATAAATCCTGTATCAGATACAGATATAGATATACGGACTATGTTCTTAAAAAAAAAAAAAAAGATTTTGTCTTTTTGAAAGAGAGAGAGAGAGTGTAGGAGCAGAAGGAGAGGGACAAGCAGACTCTGTGCTGAGTGTGGAGCCCAACCTGGGGCTCTATCTCACAGCCCTGAGATCATGGCCTGAGTTGAAACCAAGAGTTGGCCACTCAACCAACTGAGCCACCCAAGTGCCCCGGACTGTATTCTGTATATTAAGGCAGTATCACTAAATTTCACTCAGTTGTACTAATAGGAGGGGTACTATACAAAACTTAGCTGGGACTTCTCCAATAAAATGCCATGCACTGAGTGGCTTAAATAGAAGACATTTATTTCTCACAGTTCTGATGGTGGGATGTCCAAGCTTAGGATGCCTCCAGATTCAGTTTCTTAGGATGCCACCAGATTCAGGTGGAAGCTCATATCCTGGTTTACAGATGGCCTACCACCTTCTTGCTGTGTCCTCATATGATGGAAAGACAGCACTCTTCCTAAAAAAGACACTAATCTCAACATGAGGGGCCCATTTCATGACCTCAGCTAAACATAATTACCTCTTAAGGGCCCTACTTCCAATTACCATCACATTAGGAGTTAGAACTCAACATAGGAATTTTGGGAGGGACCAAAATATTCAACCCATAATATATATAAATGTAAAATAGAAGATTACATATATAAATGTGTATAGTAACATATATGCAGATTTTGATTTCAAATTTCTGAATACTTATTTTGTATTCCCATGACCCAAAAAAATTATAGACACTGAAAAATGCTAATAGAAAAGAGTTCCAGCTTTTAAGACATTAAAGCGAAGACTTAAAAGCTATAAATACAAATCCAAGCTGAACTGAAATGTTATGTAATCTATATAAAAATATCAGCCTTTTTACTTGATGGCTATTGCATATTAGTAATATAACGTATTTTTATTTTATTAGAATTTTCTAACAATGCTGGTAGGAAGACGTTGACCTCATCTTAAGGATTAGGAAACTGAGGGACACCTGGCTGGTGGAGTTGAAAGACCATGTGACTCTTGGTCTTGGGGTCATGAGTTTGAGCCCCATGTTGGGTATACAGATTGCTTAAGTAAATTTTTTAAAAGCTTTTAAAAAGGGTGGAGATTAGGAAACAGAATACTGAGAGGCTGAGCAACTCGTTCCAGGTCATCCAAGTCATAAGCAATGGATCTGAAGTTTGGAATAGCTCTCTTTTCCCCAGAGCCATGCTTGTGCATAGCACACACACCACCACAGGCTGCTTACTTCATTGTGTAAATAGAAGCTTCCCTCATAACGTTGCTTTGTTTTACCCTTTTTCATTCCTAGCTTTTTCACGGGGGCCTTAGGTAAGAGGGCAAATGGAAACCAGATCAGATTATGGAGGTGATAAAAATGATGAGCGGTGAGATTGTGAAGAGAGACAATGCTCAGAGTGAGAGGTGATCGAAAGGGTGGAAGAGGAGCCAAGAGAAAACTCTTGGGATTCTGAAGGGAGCAAAGAGGAAAGGGGAGAAAAAGGATTGAATTCCGACAGGGTATTTCTCCCGGCTGTGGGTCAGCAGAATAGCAATATCCCACCCCGTGGCCCTGCTCTCTGATCTCTGGCCATGCATGTGGCTTGGCATTGTACCTCTACCAGCAGGATTCTGGGAGAGGCTCGTGGTAGTGACTGAATTACACTTTCCCTAGCTATTCTTGGGTTCCAGTTCTCCCTTGAAGGTCTTTTATGGTTAATCTGAAACCACATACATATTTAACTCTCCTTTTAGTTACATTCCAGAAGCCTGTTCTCAAACAAGCATAAGTCAATGCTCTAAATTTCAGTAACCACAAGCTGAGATTAATCTGCCCTAATGTCACTGTGTTCCTCCTCTTCGAGTGAGTTTAAAGAATGATGTGCGGAAAGCCTTGCCCAACTTGCCACTCCTTTTACTCCACTATTAATGTAGCACAGGATCTCATATATGGAAAGGAGCTTAAGGTCTCCACCACTCAGCCAGCACTGTGATCTTCCCATCCCTCTTTAACATCCTCCAAAGTGGTCTTTTAGCTATATCTGAATGCTTCCTATCCAGGGGGTTCACCACTCCTGCAGCTAGTCTTTTCCATCTTTGGACAACTCTTTCCGAGACAGCTTTTTTTATTTGCCAGTCAGGATAACGGAGATATTGCACAATAACAAAGGCCCTAAAATGTCAGTGACTTTTTAACCACAGAAGCTTCTTTCCAGCTGACACGATGTGCCTACACCAGGTCACCCTGGCCCTGCCCCACTTTGACTCCCCTCTGGGAAAGGAGGAAAAGAGTAAAAGTGTTCAGGGCAAATCCCAGGCTGTACTTGAAGTGTCTCCATTTCATTAGCCAGCAAAAGTCACATGAAACCCCAACCCATGATGGAACAAGGAAAGGGGAGAAACATCCCAGAGAAAGACAGCAAATATTTTGAATAATACAACCTACCACGTACTTATTGAGTCAAAATCCTTTTCCAAAACATCCCACGTGTTCTTGCTCATAATCTTTTCTTTCTACCAATTCCGAGTTAGGAAACTGCAGTCATGTTCTCTTTGAGTTGTCTCCTTTCTAGTCTACTCAGCTCCAATTCTTCCATCAACCTGTTCCCTATATTTAGTGCTCTCACCTAACATCCTCTTTTAGAGCCAGTTCACCATCTTAGGTCCCCTGGTGAGAAAATTGTTGGTTTATTCTCCAAAGGAGGGCATCTCCTGACATGCCCCGACTTCCCGACTTGGGATGATGGGTTTTGGCTGATGCTGAATGTACAAGACCATTAGAAAGAAAGAAAAAAAGCTTTCCTTTGGAAATACCTTCTTTTATAGCTCTCTGTGTTTTTCATCAGCTCAGATGCTTAAACTTTTCACAAACTTCCAAGGTCCTTTGGCTTATTATACATCAGAACATGGAAATCTTGTGAGTACTTCTGAGGGCAGATGTCATATCCTTGACCACACTTTAGTTAATTTAGCTATTTGGAAAGGGCTCTGAATGGGAAAAAGTAGTTGTACTGGCAAAATTGCCCAAGCCTCCGGTTGTTGTATAGTGTGGACTTTGCAAACAATTGGACTTAGATCAAACCTGACTCCACTAAATACTACCTTTGTGACCTTGGGCAAGTTACTTAACCCTGAGCTTTTATCTCCTCATCTAATGAGATTGGGATAATAATAGTTATTTTCTTCATGTGGTTTTTGAGAGGACTAGATGACACAACAGTGGAGCTCAATGAATGTATTCTCTTGTTACCATCCTGGGATCCTAACACTCAAACCTATCTGTCACTTAAGGAACGGGTCCTCTCACACCCCCAAGCCTCTCCATAGCTATGCACACCTTTTCTCCCCAAGATACCCTTCTGGCCTTACGAAATCCTTCATTCCCAATGTTAAAAGTAAAACTATAAGGCCAAGGTAGAATCACTTACTCCCAAGACAGTAAACCAAGATTTAATTGCATTTTCAACCTCTCCAAGAGTGGAATTTTAACCCTATCAATCTGGAGTTTTCTGGTCAGCACCAATAAGGTAATCTATCACATCAGCCTCTCCATCCCCCAAATGAAGATGAGGTGATCCACCTAATGAGACCCCCTGCCCTTCTCCCTAGGAGAAGATGACCTTGCCTGAAAGAATCCTTTCTTCTCTTCTGCTCTTAACTTCCTTGCCCCACCCTTATTCCTATAAAACCCTTCCGTTTTCTACAATTTCTCAGAGCTCCCTTCTGTTAGATCCCATCCCTTTGTTAGATGGGACACTGCCTGACTCATGAACTGCTTAATATAGCCAATTAGATCTTTAAATTTACTCAGCTGAATTTTTGTTTTTTATCCAAGCTCAACCAGTATCTCTCAAAGTGTTGTCAAAGAAGAAGCTATGCGGAGGGGCACTTGGGTGGCTCCATCTGCTAAGCATCCAACTCTGGATTTCTGCTCAGGTCGTAATCTCAGGGTTGTGAGATTGAGCCCCACGTCTGTTTCTTCACTCAGCTGGGAGTCTGCTTGAGATTCTCTTTCCCTCTGCCGCTCCCCCCCTGCACAAATGCCCACACTCTCTCTGTCCCTCTCTTTCTCCCTAAAATCAATCAATCTTAAAAAAAAAAAAAAAAAAAAAAAGAACATGCCACATTGAAATCACCTGGTGGATCACTTGGCCCTATTTCAAATTTACTGAGTATGGACCTGGTTAGTCTGCCTTATAACCAAGCCCTCCAGGTAGGGTTGCCAGATAAAATACAGGACTTCCAGTAAACTTTGAATTTCGTGTAAAACATATTTTTAAAATATGTACCATGAAATATTTGGGACATACTTTTACTAAAAAATATTTTTTTTGTTTTTCTTGAATTTTAAATTTAACTGTGCATTGTGTATTTAGTTATTTTTTTATTGAAATATAGTTTACACATTGCATCCTGCATTTTTAATTGCTAAATCTGGCAAACCTATCCCAGGGATTTTGATGCCTACTAAATTTTAGAACTGCTGATATAAGAGATTTGGCAAAAATGTCAAATTCAACTTCATGAGTTTCCTCTCAAGGGGAAAAAAAGGAAAAAAAAAAAAAACACAAACGAAACAAGCTACAGAAAAAAACCTACATATCTCATATGAGTCCCCAAAACAAATATGCAGAAGAGCAAGGGTACAGTTTTCTCTTTTTCAGAATAGGTTAGCTTTTGTTCCAGCAGGTCACAAGAGCAAAAGTAAATAATCCAGTAGCCAGAGAAGAATCCATGTCCTTATTTCTCTCATGCTAGTCTGTAGGTAGCTTCACCTTGAGCCTTAACTGTCTCTTCTGTGTCTTTCTGTCTGTCTTTCTTTCTTTCTTTCTTTCTTTCTTTCTTTCTTTCTTTCTGTCTTTTCCTCCTTTTCCTTCTCCTTCTTTCTTTAATTCCTTTCTTTTTTTGTTTTCATTTTTATTACAGAATTTTCTCAAATGTGCACACAAAGAGACAAGTACAATGAACCTTCACATACCCATCACTAAGCTTCTGTAGTTATTCACTTTTGCCCATCTTTTTCATTTATAATCTACTTTCTTTGGTTTTGCTTGGTTTCCCTTGGGGTTATAGTATTTTAAAGGCCTTGCTTTATTTTTTTTAAGTTGTTATTTAAATTCCAGTTAGTTAACACAGTGTAATATTAGTTTCGGGTGTACAATATAGTGACTCAACACTTCCATACAACTCCCAGTGCTCAACATGACAAGTTACCTTCCTTAATCCCTATCACTTATTTCACCCAACCCCCACACCCCCACCTCGTATCCATCAGGGTGTTCTCTACAGTTAAGAGTTCATTTCTTGGTTTGCCTCTCTGTCTTTTTCCCCCCATGATCATTTGTTTTGTTTCTTAAATTCCACATATGAGTGAAATCATATGGTATTTGTCTTTTACTAACTGATCTTCCTTCCTTCCTTCCTTCCTTCCTTCCTTCCTTCCTTCCTTCCTTCCTTCTTCCCTTTCTCTCTTCCTTTCCTTCTTTTTTCTTCTTGGTCTAATATTCCTCTGCCAGTCAGCAGCTACCCATATTCCATTTGGCACTTCCTCTTTTGCTCTCCCAGAAAGCATATCGGGTGTGTCTTCCTCTGCCCCAACTTCCAAACACCAGAATACTTTGCCACATAGCCATCCTTCCCCTAATATCCAACCTGGTTTCCCTCAATTTCGGTCCTTTAATGGAAGCTTTCTAACTCACAACTCTTTTTTCTTTTTTTTTTAATTTTTTAAATTTATTTATGATAGTCACAGAGAGAGAGAGAGAGGCAGAGACACAGGCAGAGGGAGAAGCAGGCTCCATGCACCGGGAGCCTGATGTGGGATTCGATCCCGGGTCTCCAGGATCGCGCCCTGGGCCAAAGGCAGGCACCAAACCGCTGCGCCACCCAGGGATCCCTCTAACTCACAACTCTTCACTTTTATATGTAATACAGGAATTCATTGTTTGTATGGTTTGTGTGCAGTTAGAGTCCTTAAAATAAACATTATCTTAGTGAATTTTCATACTAACTGCATAATCTCAGCAGTTGAAGCACTGAAGCTCAGAAAGTTTGAGACAGCAGAACTTTAGTCTGAGGGGTTTTATTCCTAGAGCAGATCCTTTTCACTCAGCTGTTGCTTCACCTCAGTTTATGATGCTTATGTTGCTCATCTGTCATTTAGAATAGTGATTAAAACACTGCTGTGTGACTTTGGATTTTTTTTTTTTAAGCTTTCTAAGCTATTTCCTCATTTGTCAATTTAGGTTAGCAGTAGTACCTACATCATGAGGCACTGAATTTAATGAGACAGCCTGGGTCTCAGGGTCAGCAGGTTGTAAGCACTTAGGAAATATTAGCCATTATTAAAACTATCCTCTGGGCTACTTCATCTTCAGGCCCAGCTCTTCTCAGTGCTGTCTTTCAGCAGAGATTTAAAAAAAATAGTAAATCTAGACCAAAATTAGCAAAAAGAGAAGTATGAATGGCTGCACAAGGATGTAATGGTGATCTATGCTAATTTGTCTCTTAGCAAACACTTCCTCTTTCATACCACCCCCCTCCCTGAATTCCCACAGCTTTATTTCTATGTACAGTAACAGTTTTAGTGCTCTTAGACTCAACAGTCTGGAGAAGAACTAGCTGAAATAGTAGGGTCCTTAGTCAAAAGTAGGGACTAAAGTGTGGTACCAATTATTTGCATCTTGTCTAACTTCTGCATTTATATGAACCTTCTTCACTTTTCCTTTGTTCCATAGTAATTGTGGTATCTGAGCACCAGGGGTTTGGAACAACATTATCGCTATGTTCATCTTCTTTTCCCAATAGGATCTTTAAATGATAATAGACAGGGTGATAGCATGGTATCCCTAGAGTATGAAATAGAGTGCCCCCTACATGGGTGACCTCAATGCATTCTTTCGAATTGCATCTATTTAGGGCTGTTTTCTTCAGAAAATACTCAGGGCAATGGTTCCATGGATAATGGGAAACAAATGGGTTTTGCACAAGGCAAATGAATGTCAAACTACTGAATAAGAAAGAGAGACCATCTAGATCAGTAGGTCTCAAGTGGGGGTCACTGTGCAGAATCAGAGGAGATGGAAGCAGAATTCTCTTCTCATGGCTGGGCCAGCACTTGCGTCACTGCTGCCTTTCTTCTTAGACACAGCACACCACTATCCCAAAGAGAAACCAAAGATATGTGTGGAGCAGAGCAGAGCGGACTCCTCCAAATATTTCTTTGGAAGAAATGTGATATTTGATCCTTTTTTAAAAGCCTAAAAGTGCTCATCAGTGGGGGTGGGGGGAATGGAATTTTAGAGGACTTTGTTATGTTTATTTTTTATTTAGAGTCTGTGGGCTTGGTTTGGGTGTTTTGTTTTTTGGAACTATACTTTTTTTGAAAGGTGGAAATGGGTAGACATTATAATTATTTCACTGCCAGAAACTCTAAATGTCTTAATTAAATTTAGACTAATACTGTGTACAGATTGCTTGCCTTTTGCTGTTGAGACAGGTATCATAAACCCTTTACTTCTCCATCTGGAAAATGCTGATTTGTTTTTCCTCAAAAAAAGATGTGGAATTGTTGCTCCTTTATATCTAATAGGTTGGATTATGCTCAGGTATTCCATACAGGCCCTCCCATGAAAGAAAACTGCCTTAGAAATTTTCAGTGAGTCAAATACTCTGTCATTGAATAGTATGAGGAAGTAGACTATACCTGGGCGTACACTTGACCTTTCTCTGCTGCCTGAGATTCTAAGAGTCTGATGAAGACCATTTTAGTTGCTATCTTATTCAACAAAGAGCTGACTCCCACAAATATTGAGTGAGCAAGTAGTGTGCAAGACATTCATTTAATATTTTCAACTTCAACTATGTATATCATGTGTGAGAGATTCATCTATAAGAAAAAGAGATGGGGAGGAAGAGGAGAGACTATCCCTGCTCTCAGGGAACTTCAGACCTTCTCACAGAGAAGACATGTAAACTTAATGGCATAACAATACATGTGTTACCTCCATGGACTGAGAGTTTTGTGGGGGGGGGGGGGTTGCTGAGAGCGTTGGGTGGGGTGGTAGGTCCTTGTAAAGATAACTAAGCGCTATTTAAAAAGGGGAAATGGGTGGTGGGCAGACAGAAACTACTGCTGAAAAATGCAAACTGAGACTTGAGTCATGCCTTAGGGCAAAGGACTTTTCTTTGAGTTGAAGCATAGGCAGTGGAAAATACGATTTGCGAGCTACACATAATTCCAGACCTAACTTTGACAACAAACTGACCTTTAACAAGTTATTTTGCCTCTCTGAGCCTTGTTACTGAAATGCCTCGCCCTAAGTGTTAATGTAAACATGCTTAAGCTTAGTCTGGTCAGTCTCACACGATAGCTCAATGGTTGTTGCCAACACAACTTAATAACCACAAGTTATTAAACTTGGGCAAGTTATTAAACCTATCAGTACTTCAGTTTCCATATCTGAAAATGGAAGTGATAATAAAAGCACACCTACATCCCATGGCCATGAGAATTAAATGTTAATTATGTAAGGTAATTAAAAGAGTGCCCACACATAGTTAGCTCTCTAATCGTTTGCTATTATTACCAAGTGTTTGATGTAATATAATCCATTAAATTTGTATACTGTCTGGATAGCAGATGCCCAGTAAGTTTTTTTTTTTAAATCAAATATAGTGCACTGTGCTAAACAGTGTATTTTTAGAGATACAAGCATGTATTTTTAGAGAAGACGATGAAAGGAACGATATCCTAGTTGTAAGTAATATTCACAATAACCACAATTAAGACAGTGTATGATAAATGTTGCAGGGAAGAACCGATAACGTTCTATTGATTGTACAGAAGAACAAGAGGTCAGGAAAAGAAAGAAAAACTATAATTGAGAGCCTAGAGGAAGGAGTGGGCGTGTATTCCTGAGTGGAAGGAGAAATAATGATCCTTGAGTCTGCAGTGGTAGAGTAAGTAGGCTGTTGCTGGATGAACTGATGTAAGGAAGACATTCCTGGCAAAACCAAGTATGTTCAAAGGCAGAGAAGCACAGCGGGGGTGGGGGAGGCTCTGAGTGTTGCAGAGAAAAGTAAATCATTCAAGGTAGATAGGTCATGAGGTATAAACTTGGGGCCATCACTTGACTGATGGAGACACAAAGATAAATAAGACATGGTAAGAAGTCTTTTTGGATGATACATACTGAAGATTGTTTCTTGTTTCTCATATTCTTTCTCCTTGCCTTCCTCCTATTCCTCCTCCATTCCCCTTTCCTTCAAAATTTATTTATTGATAGCTATAATGTGGTAGAGAAATGTGCCTTTCCTTATGACATACTTTGTCAAATAAAAATTTTTCCAAGTTACAGTGACCCCAAATAGGGTTCTTTCATGAAATACCTTGTTTGTGCAGATGTCTTCTCTGACTGCCATATCCCTGGAGGGCTTGGACAGTGTACAATTCTTTTTACAGTCCACGGGGGCTTAGTAAAGAGCAGACAGGCAATAAATAACTGCAGAATTGAATTGCTTTGAGGTCTTAAATGCTCTAGAAGGTATCCTCTTCACAACTTAGTAGCAAATTCTTTCAGGAACTGTAAGTCTGGTGTTTCTTATGGGAGCATAAGCTTGTGGAGATCCTTCCTCTCTAGTTTGACAGCATCTACATGCTGATTTTTTTTTTTTAGGCATTAAACGTTCAAAAATGAGTGTTTTATTGACCTCAAATCAGTGCCCACCACTGTTTCTGTTTTATACAGTGAATTCTTTGCTTCTTCATATTTTCATTGTGAAACTATTCAACTGAAACAACAAATTTTGTCAAATCTACTAAATAGGTAGATTCTTTTTTTTTTTTTAAATAGGTAGATTCTTAAAGGAGGTGGAGACTTTGGGCAATTCTAATTTTAGAATTTATCCTATTTACATGTACTTACGTGTACATGGGAAGACATATAGCTCAACATTTATAATTTATTGAAGAATTATTTGTAGGAAAAAGAAAGAAGCAGGTAACAACCCATCTACCCTTCACTTTAATAGGGAACTGATTAAGTAAATTATGGTAATTCATATAATTAAATACTACATAGTCATTAGGAAAAATAATGTAGATTTATATGGGCTTATTTGGACACATGTTTAAATTTTTAAAAACCATGAAAAATAGGAAAATAAACTACGGAATAGGTATAAGGAAGAAAATTGCCATTTGTAAGACATATAAATATTTATCTCTATGTTTTATATATTCATTTATTGCATATTAATGCTGTGTATGCACAGAAAACTTTTGAAAAGATAAGCAGGAAAGTACAAGTAGTAAGAACTTCTGGATGGGAATCTGGACAAGGCAACAAGCATACTTTTCATTGTATCTCCTTTGTATTCTGCATTTTTTACCATGCTAATGTATTTTTCATTAAAAATGATCTAATTGAAGAAGGAAAAGTAATGGACAGTAGCCATTTTTGTCAATTATACAGTGGTTTGTTGGAGACTAAGGAGTTTATACAATCTTGACATTAATCCCCATATTAATAAACCAATATTTCCCAGCCTTTGTTTTATTACAAGGGCATTTTCAAATAGCTCAACTATGTATAGGATTATCTTAAAGATCTTAAAATAAAAATAAATGATAATTTAGTTTTAAAGGGAAACACTTTAGGAAAGAGAGGTGTTTTCAAAAAGGGAGCAGTGTTCTAGGGAACAATCCATTTGCATTCCTGCTCATCTTCAAACTAAGAGTGTTCTTATGGATGCCAGAGCAAAATTGCTTTAGTTTTCCTACATTTAAAGGTCAAAAACAACAGAGAGCCTATCACTCTTAACTTTAGCTCATTTGAGTAATATTTCTCTTTGCTCTGGAACGTGGTTAGCTCTTGGGGAAAGGAGCCAATTTTTCAGTTTCTGCTTTTCATGGTTTCTGTCTTCCCTCGGCTTCAGGGCAGGTCAGCCACACAGATAAGCATTATGCCCAGAATAAAACTGGCTTTGTTTATCTGGACTAATAAATGAATGGAACCAGTTATTTTCATTGGCTTGGCCTGGAAAGGAACCAAACTAATTTTCACAGACCTTAAATTGGACCTAAACCAGGCTCCTTGTCCGTATGCGTAATAAGAGCAGTAACGATGGACTCAAGGATAGAAGTAAACATTTTTTTTTGCAAAGGTAATACATGTTTATTGCCAGGAAAGGAAATTTGGCTAAAATGAGGAACCTGTCACTGGTTTCTCTGAAAGCTCTGAGAGGATCTGCTTCACTTCCATTTCACGGGGTTTGAGGTTTACTTGTCAGTGGAAGGTTTCTTTATGTTCTAGAGGCTCCACTTCCTCTGTGGTCAATGATCTTAATCAAGTTATTCGGCCTGGGGCTGAGGAGCACAAAGGATTTGTGTGGTATCCTCAAAACTTTGGTACAAATCTCTGTTTTACTCTAGAAATTTGTAAAACTCACAGTTGTATTTACAAGGTTCCCGATAAGTAGGCGGTTTGTTAAGGAGACAGTGAGATATTGACCTTCTGTTATGCACAGGCAATAAATGTTCTCATCACTGATCATCTCTAAGTTTACAAAAGCAGTTACTGCCTCTGCTTTTGTTGTCGTCGTCAGTGCCTCTGTTGAAAGGTTAATGCTAACCTGTTTAAGACTCATGGTTGGCCTTTTCATTACACTCCCAATGCTGCCCCTAAATACAGTCCCCAGAGAAAATGGATGAAATTATTGTTGGAAAGAAAACCAGAGACCCAAAATGGCATCACTTTGGCCACGTCTCCAAAACAGGGCTTAATATAAAATCTAATTACAGTTTCAACTTACCTCATCTCTCTCACCTAAATGTATTTTAACCAACCAGGAATTTTCTGATCAATGCAACTGAGTCTGCCACTGGGACGCTCTCCATCTCCCAAAGGAAGATGAGGCAGGCCAATGATGAGACACTCCCCCGACCCCTTACCTCTAAGGGAGGTGACCTTGTCTCAAGCAATCCTTTTCTTTTGCTATTAACTTTCATACCCCACCCTCCTGTAAAAACGTTCCTTTTTCTTTAAGAGATATTTATTTATTTGAGAGAGAACAAGAGCAAGCACAAGTTGGGGGAGGGCCAGAAGGAGAGAGAGAGAATCTCAAGCAGTCTCCTCGCTGAACATGGAGCCTGACATGGGGCCTGATTCCAGGACTCCGGGATCATGACTTGGATCCAAGGCAGATGTTTAACTGACTAAGTCACTCAGTCACCCCTTGATTATCTCTTTAGATTTTCTTTCTAAAGGTTACTGACTATGAATATTTAAAATGTTTGAAATATATTCTCAACGTGCCCTCCAAAAATGTTAAAACACATAGCATGGTTTCAATGTTGTTAACAGGTCATTTCTGCTTCATGGGAAAGTTACTTGGAAACAGCCTTCAGATTAAAGGAGGTGATGAGGAGAGATGGAGGATTAAGAGATGGAGATGATGCTAGATCTACTTGTTAAACTAAAAGTCACCTATAAGAAGGTAGGAAAAAAAGAGTGTAGTTTGGAGATTTTTAAAAAATTATAATGAAAAAGGTCAGGTGTTCCGTGAAGTCAGGCACCAATGTAAAGCAATTGTTGAGAGAACACTCATGTGAGATGAGTTACCTAGAGGAGAGAAGCCCAAAAGTTTTAGCTTGAATGAGCTGGAATGTTACTGTTTTGTTCCAGAGATTGTACCAGATAGCAGGACATCTTGCCTAAATCTATTTTCAAATATAATACTTCCAACTTTTCAATGGGCTGTAAAAACAAGCCCTCCTTCTCCTACAATACTTAAAAAATGCATTGTCTTCTCTTTCCCTCATACATCTTCAGTTTGGACAGGAACCCGCTGGGTTAGAGGTCTAGTGAACGAGCGTCCTACAGGAGCAAATGTATTTAAAAATGAAAGTTATTTAGAAATTGTTCCAAAGTGAATTAAGACACCTTTTGCACTTCTACAAATACTTAAATTGAAGTGTGTTTATTTAAATGGCTAAAACCATCATTAGTCTTGCAAACCTGGGAATTAGAAAAATATATCCTTCTGGATACTGTTGGTCAATCCTCTTACCCTTTCTCAGGGGCCAAACCTCTCCGGCTGCCTCCACTCTGTCCCTGCAGGGCTCTCCTCCTCCACCCTAGCTCAAGATAGGACTTTCAGGTGGGGCCCCAAGGATCCTACTGGCCTCACTCTCTACATGCACTGAGGGCTTTAGTCTTTGAATTTGTTTTATTGGAGCGCTTCAAAATGTGCTTACTCATCTGATGAACTTCTTCAAAAATTAATGATGGAGGGTAGTTCAGTGTGTTACTACTGCTGATAACGACGGCAATTAAAGAGTGGCCTTCAATGCCTCAGTGGGGGAAAAAAAATCCCTTCTATAAAGGGAAATCAGCCTTCTTCCAAAAGGATGTATTCAGGTAAACCCACAATCACACCAAGTGAGACAACAGCTCTTGGTTTCTATTCACAATTACAGATTCTGGTGGAGAAATACTGACAGACAATTCAACAGAACTTTAATTTTATTTATTTTTTTAACTTTACCAGAGTAATACATGTATGCATACTTTTAACAAGGAAAAAGAGCACTTATGGCTTTTAATAAAAATAGCTAGGGATCCCTGGGTCGCTCAGTGGTTTGGCGCCTGCCTTCGGCCTGGGGAGTGATCCTGGGGTCCTGGGATCAAGTCCCGCATCGGGCTCCCTGCATGGAGCCTGCTTCTCCCTCTGTCTGTGTCTCTGTCTGTCTCATTCTCTATCTCTCTCTCTCTCTCTCTCTCTCTCTGTGTCTTCATGAATAAATAAATAAAATCTTTAAAAATAAAAATAGCTAGCCCCTGCCCCATTGCCCCTTCTCAAAGGCAGCTCTAGATTTGTCCATAATATGGATCCCTCAAATTTTTTTCTACTACCTACTCTATTGACTTTTCAATTTGAGATACCATTCTTGGTTTCCCTGCATGAAAAATGAAGACCAAGTAGTCTGATGCACACCTCCCATCATGCACCACAAATCCATGTCCCTCTCTCCATCTTCCTTCTATAGTTGTAGCATATTTTGTGGTTAAGTCCATGCTTAATATTTATATTAGATAACTGTGCATACCACTCACAGCTGAATCATGGTCATGTGTTGTAACTTACATTTCTTTTCTTGGATTAATTTTTGCTTTATGTGGACTTCAACCCTGCGCTGTTTGGCTTCCTTCATTCTCAAGGTGCCTATCATCCATACACCCTCACTATCCTGACACTGTTGTTAAGCCCTTAATGAAATGAGACACACTAGTGAACTCTCATTACTCCTTTTTTCATGCACACAGTCTTCCTGGGGTTGTTTGTCTCTTTGCACTCATGGCTGCTGTGCTGATGCAGTCCTGGACACTTCCTCTGCTCCTATCCTGAATATCCCCATCCCCTCTCACTTGCCATCTACCCATTTTAGTTTGGATTTCATGCCCTCCTCTTTTTTATTTGCTCCCTCATTTTGAAGAAACACATGGTTCAGTGGCCTATTGAGAATGAAGACTTTAGAGGTACACATGTTAAAGTTCTACAAATCAGAAAATATCTTTATGGCATCCTCAGGTTTGATTGTGGTTTGGCACTGCACAGAACTCAAGGTTGGAAATCATGTTCCCTCAGAATGTTGAATGTAGTGCTCCAACTGGAACATGGCCTATGGTGCTGTTGACAAGTTCAATGGAATCTAATCCCGATTCTACATCCTTGTCATGAGAGGTGACTTTTCTCTCTGGAAAACTTTTAAAGTCTTCTTTATGCTTGGCTTTTGATGATGAGCCTTAGCATTGGCTTTTCTTCCTTTATTATGCTAGACCCTTTGCCCCTTGATTTGAAAATGTGTCCTTCAACTCTGATTTTTTTTTTTAAACTGTCACTTCTTCAATAATGATGTCTCCTCTGTTTTATCTCTTCTCTGGTTATGGAACTCTTACTCATTGCTATGAAGCCTCCAATTATCTTGTCATTTTTTAAAAAGATTTTATTTATTTATTCATGAGAAATAGAGAGAGAGACAGAGAGGCAGAGACACAGGCAGAGGGAGAAGCAGGCTCCATGCAGGGAGTCCGACATGGGACTCAACCCTGGGTCTCCAGGATCATACCCTGGGCCAAAGGTGGCGCTAAACCACTGAGCCACCCAGGCTGCCCTTTCTTGTAATTTCTAACCTATTTTCCATCTCTTTGCTTTGTATTTGAGTTTCTGAAAAAGTTCCTCAAAACAATTCCTCTGTTTTTATTTGTACTGTTGCATTCTTTTTAGTTTTAAGACTCTTTTTTTTAGGAACACCTGGGTGCTCAGTGGTTGAACATCTGCCTTTGGCTCAGGTTATGATCCCAGGATCCTCGGACTGAGTCCCACATCAGGCTCCCCACGGGGAGCCTGCTTCTCCCTCTGCCTGTGTCTCTGCCTCTCTCTCTCCCTCTGTGTCTCTCATGAATAAATAAACTAAATCTTTTTTTTTTAACCCTCTTTTTT
Organism: Canis aureus; assembly: GCF_053574225.1. Lineage (NCBI taxonomy): Eukaryota > Metazoa > Chordata > Mammalia > Carnivora > Canidae > Canis > Canis aureus. The sequence goes on along the minus strand of NC_135644.1, from coordinate 19,900,032 downwards.
AAATGTTCCTTTTAAATAGTATTTTGTTCTTGTTTCATGGGTACAATTCTACTCTTGTCTCTAAAGATATACATGGACACTTCTACAGCTCCATGGAATAGCTTATAGCATACAGTTTAATGGTCAGGAGCTTAGACTCTGCAGCCAATTAAAATGCTAGTACTGCCATTGATTATGACCAATAACCTTAAGCAAGTTGTCTGACATCTGTTTATCAGTTTTCTTAGTAAAATATAGATAATAAGAGTACCCATGGGATAGGGTTGTTGGGAGGTAGAAATTACATTAATAGGTACTATGCAATTAGAAGAGTCCCTAGAAAATAGTAAGCCTATATAACGTGTTATTGTATCCATTTCCTCTGAGTTCCTTTTTCCTGTCTTGTTTGATTTAGTCTTCATCTTTTGTGTTAAATGCTTTCCTCCAATTCCTGATGATCCTTGGCTGTGTATTAGCATTTAAGGGTAAATAATTAAAAAACTGTTTGGAAGCTCTGTATGCCTTTGGACTAAAGAGTTACCTTTAGTAACTGGAGTTACTAAACTGGGGTTAAACTGAGGTTACTAACCCCAGTTTGGACCTGTGTTACCATGTTGGAAACCCAATTCCCCAAGACTGTCATGCTGGAGAGACCACATGATGGTCCAGAGAGGTGCTCGAGGAGTGTAAGTTGTTGTAATCACTATCTGCAGCTACAAGCCACCCACCTTGCCAAATCCGGTCAACCCCCAAAGCCATGAGAAGTCATAATAATAATAATAAACAAATGCTGTTGATTTATGCCACCAAAGTTACGCAACGTAAAGAAATAATACATAGGAGGAGAATGGGCTCCAGAATAAGCACAGGCTCCACCTACCATCAGATCTCATGACTTATAAGTTTCAATTGTCCAGAAGCTGCCTCTGATCTCTATTCCTAGAGTCCACTAGAGAAAATCCTTGTTCAATTCTCCACAGACATTAAAAACATTTCTCTCTCTCTTCAGTTCAAAGTCAGTTATAGAACCACAGCTGGGAGGCAAAAGAAGAGTAGCCCCTCTAACGCATAGTAATCACTTGTTCTTTAGTATTAAGATAATACATAATAATAAACCACCCACAACAAACACAGTATCATTTTTATCTGGATCAATAACACTCTTTTTCTCTTTGCATCTCATCACTTCTCTCACTCATCTAAATTCATTCCTGTGCCAGAAACAGGATTTCAGGAAAGAGATTTCTGTACAAACTCAAAAGAGTACTTCAAATTAAGGGAAAAGAAGATGAGGTGAGAGTGCCAGAGAAAGCTTCTCAGAAGCTAAAACAATTCTTTGAAATGAGATGACCACAAACATTAAGCCTTGACTTTTAGAATCAGAAAATTCAGCATTAAATTATGTGCAACGTAATTGCTAGGAGTATATTTATTTGAGCTCTGGTGCAGTTATTACCCGGTGATAGGGATTTTTGGACTTTGGACATCTTGAGAGAGACCTTGTGTCTAAAACATATTTATTTCAAGTCAATAGACATTGCTTACATTTCACTGTTTATTTTATTTCCACCACTGAGAATGAGATCAGTCTTTCTCTAAAGAAGTCAGTGCTACAAGGATGGGTAAAAGCAGAGAGTAGTCAAGGAGATCTCACAGGGGAGAAGGTAACTAAGCATCCAAATTGAGACACTTAAACAGTTGCAATCCATGAAATCAGCCATTCGGAATGTAACTGTCAAATTGAGCCACACTTACTGAAAATTTTACTTGGTGTTTATTTGAAATGTTTCAAAACTCTCAAGTTTAAGTGAATAATATATTAAGTTAGCAGGGGAAATTTCCCCTATTCTGATTTTATTCAATTATAGTGAACTATGGGGAGCTACTGTAAGCTTCCTGGAAGATATTTACTGAAACTATCATCACCATTTCCTGGTTGAACCTTAACCTTCAGCAGTTAAGTGCTATGTGTAAGAATATGCAGAGGATGAATATCTATCCCATAAGTGACTTAGATTCAAAGAAAAACAGATTTATACCTTGCAAAATCTTACACTGCCTCAAAAATAATTCAGCCACTTTCATCTCCTTTTGAAGTGGATGCGAGCTATGGGTTGTGGTCTAAGCAGTTGTAAACTATGGAACAGAGCAGTGGTTTCTAACTTGAACATGTGTTAGTATCACCTGGAGGGCTGGGTAAGACGCTTCTATAGCTTCTATGGCTTTTGATTCAATAAATCTAAAGAGATTGAGAATTTACATTTCAACCAGGGCCCAGGTGATGCTCCCAGCAGGTCAGGGAGCACACTTTGAGAACCACTGAACTAGAGCATTCAGAATCATAATGAGGACCCGTAAATGGTACGTGCATGTATTATCAAATTTTCCTGAGCAAAGAGACCCTCTTAGCTGTCTTTGGAAATGGTCAATGTAAAGAAGAAAGCACAGACTAGACAAGTCCTCGGGGTGGAACTCAAAGGGCTTATGGAGAGCTGAGGAAATAAATAAGAAAACATGTAACCTTTGACTAGTTTATATTGAAAATAGCACAAAGCATGCATGAAGGTCGTAATACTGGATCAAGGTTGGGCCTTGGGAATAGATGCAGATTTGGATTTATCGAATTTAAGTCAAAAGAAATTAATGTTCAAAAAACATTATTATGACATCATAGATGTCTCTACTGAGGGATCTAAGGGGTTTTAACACAAATAGAGGCATTGAAAAGGGTAAAATCTTGATGAGTATCTCTCAAATAGAAAATATCATCATCATTATAGTCAACATCACCACTATCTTTATTATTTAAATGAATTTACAGTGTGCTAGATCACTAACATACATTGTCTTACTTAAAGGCAACACTGTAAGATAGGTACACTTAAATCTATTTTACCTGAGAATAAGGCTCTGAGACTTGACATTTACACAGCTAACAAGTGGCAAAGGCAGTGTAAGAATCCTAGTGTTTCTGACCCCAAAACCTTACAGTGAAATAATTCTGATAATGGATATTTTAACAATAAAATTTTGATTCATATAATTTCAAATAAAAAATTAAGCAAAGTTTTATAGGGCCAGATGCTATTTTAAGAGCTTTCCACTATTATATAACACTTTTATATTCCACACTAGCTATATGAAATAGGCAAAAAAATACAGCCTTACTTAGTGCTAACCCTGCCCATAATGTTCAGGAGGCAAAGGTTTTCCTTGATGCTCCAGGTTGCCTGTTAAAGTCTAATCTACCTCTGAGAGCACTGTGGAGATTTATTTAGCATCTTCATAGTCTTTGCCTTCTTCTCAATCATATAAAAAGCCAAGATGACAAGGTCAAACTTTAACTTCTCTCTAGAGTAATCTACACATCATCAAGTGAGAACACATTGTACAAAGGAATAAATGCTGGAGTGGAATTTTCATCACTGACAAGTATCCCTAGAAAAGCTTTTGTGTATTTCTCCTTTTTAGAGCAGGGGAAAAAATATAGAGACAGAATGGTAGGGTGTGTGGCAGAGAGTATTTTGGAGGAAAAGAAATCCTCTTTTGCTGCAAGGCCCTCACTTTATTTGTAATGACCACCTCTGGATCAAGAGTATTATGGAAAAATTATTAATGATTGTGGATAGTTATAAGTGATAAAATAGAAAGTTATTACTCATAGTCTTTCTGTATTTATCAACATATATGTATGTGTGTCATAAAGTCAAAGTCACTGCTGTAAACATCGTGTGTGTGTGTGTGTGTGTGTGTGTGTGTTATATTTATCACTAAAAACATTAAGCATCAATGAGGACAGTTGTCTGTATCACTAGGTAAGATCTGTCAAGGCAAAGGGCCTGGACTGCCAGGAAATGGAGTGGGGTGGTCTCATGGCCTACCAGGAGAGAACTTCAACGATCAATGAAGGGTTCAAAGGGTTCAAAGCTGAGTCAACTTCCTATAAAGAACCACAGTCAATGGAGTGGTCAAAGCCTTTAAGTATTCCACTCAAGATTCAGCAGCTTCAATGGCCAATTCCATTTAGAATGCCAAGAAGAATGCCCCATAATTCACTTACCTGCATAAAGCCCAAAGAACTGTTCTAATCATGAAAACACCTTCCTTCCAGACCTGAAGGGAGCCAGTTGAGAGTGAGCCAGTCATCCTTACTACCTTTTGTTTTCTCATTTGCTGAGCAAAGATAGTAGTAAAATTGAGGAGCACTAAAGGCATGTTCTTTTCTCCTTGTCTTGGGATAAAGTCATCTGTTATGGAGAAATAGTAATGAAACTTAATAAGGGCTTTAGGTAAAAACAAAAACCCAAATCTGAAACCTTATTAGCACCCTTGTATCACAGAGGCTGGTTTTTCTTTCTGAGACTGGCCTGAAATTAAACTAATCTTTGAAGACAGAACTTCATAGCAATCTCCAGAGTGAGAAAGTCTGGGCTTATTCATTCATTTATTATTTCAAATATTTACTGGCTTTCTAGGATTTCTAGGTGGCACAGCATTCTATGTTTTCTCGTTGAATGTTAAAGCAAAAAATGAGTGGCAGCCTAATCCTCACAATCTAATAATGCCTGGTAATGAAAAATCGGAAAATTGAAATGGAAGCGGGGCTTGGTTTTTGTTTCCTCCTGTTTTTAGAAACCCCTAAACCCCTGTCCCTCCTGCCAGTTGGGTTACCTGATGAAGGTATAAGGTTTATTGCACAATGACCAGGGAATTCCTGAATTCTTGGCTGTCTAGAAGAGGCAGGCGTTCAGGGTCTTGGGTCACTGTAGCTCCCAAGTGCTCTTGGTACAAAGCATGATCTGGAAGGTTAGGGAGACATTCATTCTCTGGACTTCAGTTTCCTAGGGTTCCCCCGCCCACAGTGTTTTGTTTTGTTTTAAAGATTTTATTTATTTGCGAGAGATTGAGCGAGAGTGAGAGAGCACAAATGGGGGGGGGGACAGAAGGAGGGGCAGAAGCAGGCTGTCCTCTGAGCAGGAAGCTGGGACTCCAGGATCATGACCTGAGCCGAAGGCAGGCACTTAACTGACTGAACCACTCAGGCGCCCTTCTCCCTAGGTTTTAAATGGACATCAAAATGAAACCAAACCTATTTCACAAAGAATTAAAGAGAGAGCTTCCATGGGGAACTTGACCATCGAATGTGAGAGAACACATCCAAAATCACTAAAATAGGAACTTGAACCGGGATGGTCTGCTTCAAATTGCAATAAAATGCCATATAAGAGCATCAGACAAAATGCTTCACCAGTTCAAAGAGGGGGATGATTAGTTCCTCCATGGGGCCCCTCTACTCGGTGTGTTTTGAGAAATGATGCCATGGCAGTAAAATCAGGTGGCCCAACCTGGCCTTTTTCCTTTTGTTTTTTCCTGGGTAGAAAGAGAAAGGGAACTTCATGGAGAATTAAAGCCTCACTCTCCTCCTTTGATAAAGACATTTGGCAGGAACCACCATGTAATTCCACAAGCATTAGTCATGGAGAGATCCACATCACTGAAGAACAGAAAAACCTGTTGATACCAGTTTCTTGACAAGAATAATTTGGACTGACCAATCTGGCTTTTCCACTCAATTTGGCTACCGGTTTTCAAAGATGTGAACTTCTAGAGGTGTATTTAGGTCCTGGGTAGCTTTAAACATACTAATGAACCCTACCGTGTTGACAAAATTGAGGGTATTGTTTGTTTGCATTTATCTATTTTATCTAATATGAAAGAGACAGCAAAAGCCCCAGAAGAGCAAGGATTGTGCTTCCCTGGCATACTGCAGGTTCTAAATAAGTAAGTAAGCAAGTAAATAAATAAATGCCAGCAAAAACCTGTGAAAAGATTTATGTAGTTAAAGTTTTAGAATTGTAATGATGCGGAATGTGGCGAGAATGAAACAGAATAGTAAGAAGAAATGAAGTCATTCATTTATTCTGTGATTCGACATAATTTGAAGATAAAGTGACTATGCCAAGAAGGCAGAGCCAGAGAAATCTGCAGAGACATGGAACAGGACGTAGCCTTATTACCCAGTCGGCCTTGTCTCTGGCCTTGGTGTTAAGACAATGTGTTTCCTCATTGCTCAAATCAGTTTTTCTATTACTTGTGGTTAAAAACATAACTGGTTCAACATCAATGCATTTACTTCCCTGAAGCAAATTCCTTTTACAACCAGAAATGCATTTATCTCCTATTCTAGACACCCCTTTTTTATGTTGAAAGACCTAGGGAGCCAGATTAGTCATCAGATGGTTCTCCTTTACCCCCACCGAACCCCCCATCTCTATATCTACCTCTGTTTCTCTATTTCTTCCTCTCCTTTTCTCTTTCTCTCTCTTTCTCTTTCTATTCCCCTTTCCCTTTCCCTTTTCCTTTCTCTTTTTGTTTCTCTTTCTCATTTTTTCCTTTCTGAGAGTGGAGTCTTTTAAAAGGGAATGGGAGAGTTATGCGATAGTTTCTGGAGGATGTTAACTCAGTCTTTAGAATTGCCATCGAATTATTCAGAAATTCAGAAACAGAGAGCACCTCTCTAGTGACTGGGAAATTCGTTGCACTCCAGGGCAAGACTTTTATTTCCTCTTGGACCAATGGTAGAGACCCCCTGTCTTCATCTTCTTTTTTGCTGTTTATATAAATCATCAGGGTTGAAAAGAAATATAACATGAGCCTCAAATGTGAGCAGGGAAGTTTTCTAGTAGTCATATTTTAAAAAGTAAAGAGAAGCTGCTGAGATTAAATGATATATTTTTAAATCCATTATATCTAAAATTCCCTTCAACATGCCGTCAATATAAAATTATTTCTTCAGCATAAAATTTTTAATGTTATTTTACATTCTTATTTTTTGTACTGTCTTCGAAAATCTGTGCTATTTTACATTTCTAGCACTCCTCAATTTGGACTGCTAGGACTTTTAAAGTGCCTAGCAGCACAACTGTAGCTGAAATCAAATTTTTATTTGTTACAGCCTAAGATAGATGCATAACATTCAATTAGGTAACTGCATTACCATGTTATTGCAATCATCATCAAACTAATGTCATTTCATCTTTTCATCTTATTTAATGTCATCTTATGTGTGTCATAGGTTTTTTTTTGGTTTTGCTTTATTTTTAAGTAGGCTCCATGTCCACCATGAGGCTTGAATGCATGTTGACTCTGAGATCAAGAGCCAAATGTTCAACTGACTGAGGCAGTTAGCACCCCGTGTGTCATAGTTTCTAATATTAAGTGAACAAGCCATATGTGTGTGTGTGTGTGTGTGTGTGTGTGTGTACAGAGAAAATGTATTCTTTATTTTTAAAAGTAACTGGATGTTAGCTTTACAGCCATTAGATGGAAACATCATATTTCATCCTAGGCACTCTTCTTTTAAACTATATATTGACCAAAAGTAAGTATGTGCAAAGTGTCTGTTTACTCATGGTAATAGCCAATGCAGCAAACAGGTACTCAAACCAAAAGCAAACTTTGTTGGCCTTTGGATTAAAAAGTATTTTTATCTGATTAATTGTATTCTATTTTGAGAAATAGATGAACTGAGTGTCCAAGAGACATTGTATCACAGTGAAAAGAGCATGATCATCAGTCAAGCCACTTGGCTCTATTGCTCACAAGCTGTGTGACATTGGGAGTATTTGTTAACTTCTCTTCATCTCAATTTCTTCACTTGTAGAATGAGAATGATAACATACCATGACAGAGACCATTAGTTTTATCCCAATATCCATTCTTCCTTTATGAGCTAAAATTCCCCAAACGTTAGCTAGACACCAGGATGCCCAAAGTGAAGTCTACATTTTCAGTCTCCCTTGCAGTTAGATGTGTTTATGTGATTAATTTCTCCCCAAAGAGGTGAAAATAGAGGTGGTGCCTGAAACTTCCAGAAGTTTCCCTAAAGAAAGAGGGAGATTGCCTTTTGGCTTCCCTTTACTCCCTTTCTGCAGGTTGGGATTCAGACACAGCAAGTGGAGCTGAATCAGTCATCTTGAAAAATGAGAAGCAAGCAGAGTGGGGAGCATAGCACAGCAAGAGCAGGAGCTTGGGTCACTTATGATTATGACATCACCACAAACACCCTAGATCATTTGACCACGGTTTTAGAGAAGAAAAAAATGCATATTTCTATTTTGTTTGAGATGTTATTTATTTTCTGTTACTTGCTGCTGAACCTAATGCGTGCCTAATCCGTTGGGCCATTTTAAAGATTAAATGGGATAGTATATATCAAGCACTTTGTATGCAAGTTCCTGGCATAGGGGAATGTCAGTGTCAATATCTGATCACTGCTATTATTACTAGGATAAAATAGCTTCATTATAGTCACTCTAAGGGTCAAATGAAAAATACAAGTGAATATGCTCTTTTATCTCTAAATCTTAAAGTTACTGTCTAAATGTTGGTCATAATTGTCACCATCATTATTAAATCATTATAAGGAATTAGCTAACTGCTAGCACACTCTACTTGGATCAATCTATCTAGGTCAATAAAAAAATAGACACAGACTTGTTAGGTTTACTTAGTTTTAGTCGATTGTGAATGTTTAGAGGCTTGTCATTATATTAATGCTTTAAAACTTTGATGAAATACTCATTTGAGTAATATAAAGGAAATATATAGACTCCAATGAAACTATGACATCTTTTATTCCTTTACTTTTACCTTTAAAAAGTTTTCCATTACAAAACTCAATGTAGTGTTTGTGGTTAAAATCAAGTACAATTACAAAAACTTGAGTAAAGTAAAAGAGGAATCTATCTCCTTCCTTTAGAATGAACTATATTAACAGTTTAATTCAGAATTCCTTGTGAGTAAATATTTTTTTGTCATGTGACATAGATATACACTTTCTCTTTACAAAATAAATGCAATCATTTTTGCGGGAACTTCAAAATTGCAGAAAAGAAACTTTTCCAATAGCTTTTGGGTTTTGTTTTCATTTTGTTTTCCAATTTAAAATAGCCCTTGAGGGCAGCCCGGGTGGCTCAGCGGTTTAGCACCTGCCTTCAGCCCAGGGCCTGATCCTGGATACCCGGGATCGAGTCCCACGTCGGGCTTCCTGCATGGAGCCTGCTTCTCCCTCTGTCTGTGTGTCTGCCTCTCTCTCTCTCTCTCTCTCCTCTCTGTGTATTCTCGTGAATAAATAAATAAAAATCTTAAAAAAATAAAAATAAAATAAAAATAAAAAAATAAAATAGCCCTTGAACATCATCCCATGTCAGTACATATCCGTCTAGCTCATTTTGAAACATCTTCTAGTGAGTCATTTAAACTTTTTACTTATTAGTTATTGTAAAGTTATTTGAAACAAAGGAGATTGCCCTTGAAATAAAATAATAGTAGGCAGCAACTCTAAGCCCTGTGAGGGTTTCATTAGATGATTCAGGAGAGTGCTTAGCAAAAAGTCTGCTCATAGTAAATGATTACTAAGTATATAAACCATTATGGTATTGATAATAATAATAATTAAAGTTGGTCATTTCTCTGAGCTCCACCTCAATAAGTTGCTATTGTCAAAGAAGTGGTTTCTTATCCCCTATATCTATAAAACATTACTTAATATATATTAATATTCCTCATACTCTCAGTTTAGACCCTGCTTGGGCTCTGTTGTATGGTGGAGGTGGGTGTCATGTTCTGGAGGACTGTCAGACTCCAGCTGATTCTCTCCAGGATCTGCTCAGCCTTTGATTATCCAGCAGAGTGCCAAAACTGAACAAAAAAATATAGACTTCCCATCTGCCAGCTGCTGAGGCAGCAAAGAAGGCATTTAGCTTCTAGGGCATTTGGGAACCTAAATGATCCCTTGTCAAAAGGAGAGACGCCTGCTGGGTTGGACCTTCAGGATCAGTGGGGATTAAATGGGCCTAATGGCTCCTGAATAGCTACCAGGCAACTGGTGACACAGCATGCTCTGGGGAGATGAGTCACAGGGTGCAGTGGATAGCAAGTCCCAGGGAGGAACCAGCTGGGGGTGTCAGCTTCCAGGAAGGGGACTAGCTGATATGGATTGATGGCTCCGTAGCAGAAGCTAGATCACTCGGAAGGGGCAAATGAGATATCCACCTTGATAGATGGTAGCCTTCACCTTGTAAATCTGTTAATTATGCCACTCTCCGAATGTCTTAAATATAATTATACCAGAGCCTGAACAAAAGACTGAATAAAGGAAAAAAATGAAATCAGATTACTTTGTACAAATACACATTCTGCCTTCAAAAATGTTAGGTGCTCAGGTAAATAATATTAGAAATAAATCCAAGAGCACCTCATTTTCTAAAACTGGAGTATTCAGGAATTTATATGTATTTGAGGTTGGTAGTATCTTTTTTCAGAACATTTCTGATTTCTTGTGAAGCTGGAGCCTTGAATGGTCATACCAGAATCAGAAATAACACTGTTTCAGCTGCATCACATACTTTTTCACTCTTGTAGCATTCCAGGCCCTGAAATCCATCCCTCACTGCTCTTGAAAAACTCTGGGTCTTAAAGAAGGGATGCCTTTCTATAATGGATCCACCAGGAGCCTTTTGATAAACCCCAGAAAGTCTTGGCTGGTGGAGGTCCTCAACTAGCTGAGAGAGCTAGGTTTGGATCTCAGCACAAGTGCTTGCCGCCTCCACCATCATACTTGTTTATATGAAGCCATTCTCAAGCCTTTAAGGTCATGGTATCATGGAATTTAGAACTTAGCAAATATCTTAGAAATTGCCAATTTGAACTAATTTTATAGATGAGATAACTGAGCCATAGAGAAGAGTTTTGCCCAAGTTTAGATGGCTAATAATTTTATTCAATGACATTATAATATAATCTTTTATGAGTTTGTTCACAGTCCCATTTTTACTAATGTATCACTAACACTTTACTGTGTATTTATTAAGGTTTAAGCTGTAATTTCAAGTAGACAGGTGAAAATAAAGGCAATTCTGCTTACTGTTTAGGTCATAAAAAATGTTGGTTCCCAGTACAGACTTTCATATTCTGCTATTTTACTACTATTCAAGATTTTCAGTTAAAATGTTGTGATCAGGGATCACTGGGTGGATCAGGGGTTTAGTGCCTGCCTTCGGCCCAGGGCATGATCCTGGAGTCCCAGGACTGAGTCCCACATCAGGCTCCCTGCATGGAGCCTGCTTCTCCCTCTCCCTCTGCCTGTGTCTCTGCCTCTGTGTGTGTGTGTGTGTTTCTCATGAATAAATAAATAAAATCTTTAAAATAGAATAATATAAAATGTTGTGATCAACCACATGCAGAAGAATGAAACTGGACCATTTCCTTACACCATACACAAAAATAGACTCAAAATGGATGAAAGATCTAAATGTGAGACAGGAATCCAGCAAAATCCTAGAGGAGAACACAGACAGCAACCTCTGGCTGTGATCTCAGCTGCAGCAACTTCTTGCTAGACACGTCTCCAAAGGCAAGGGAAATAAAGGCAGAAATGAACTATTCGGACTTTTGCACAAAAGCACAAAAAGCTTTAGCGTAGCAAAAGAAACAGTTGACAAAGCCAAAAGACAATCGACAGAATGGGAGAAAGTATTTGCAAATGATTCATCAAATAAAAGGCTAGTAGCCAAAATCCATGAAGAACTTATCAAAGTCAACACCCAAAGAACAAATAACCCAATCAAGACACCTTGACTTTCTCTCTGATAACATTTGTGACACCATATTGTAGCTGTCATTTAGATTTTGATTCCCTATAACCTGTAACCTCTATCAAATGAAAGAGCTGATTAAGAGCGGTACAAATAAATGTAAAGAATTAAATAGTTACAAAGTATATAAAAATTTACCATTACAATTCATAATTACAAAAATTAATTTACAAAGTCCTGAGATTTCTAACTAAGTAGGACAGAACATAAAACTCGTTATTGGAGTTCCCTGGCTTTGTCTTTATGTGTCCATTTACATGTGGGGGTGTTGGAGATGTGTGGCAGCCATCATCCAGGGGAGCCCCCATGTTTCCTGCCTCTTGAGGTTCACACCTTTCTCTCTCTCCCCTAGCCCGTAGCTAGGATCTTTGACCTTCTTCTAACCAATGAATGAGGTGTCACTCTTGAGATTATGTTACCTTATAGAAGACTGTCTGGCAACAGACTATTCTAGAGGCTTAGAGACGGAAGCCACAGGAAAGCCCATGTGGCAAGGAGCTGCAGGTGGCCTCTAGGAAATGGGGGTGGCTGCTAGGAACTCAGGGCAACATCCAGCTGACACACAACAAGCCAGGATCTTCAGTCCTACAACGACAAAGAAATGAGTTCTGCTGACAACCTGAATAAACTCGGAAGAAGATTCTTCCCAATTTAAGCCTCCAGGTAAGAACAAAGCCCAGCTGACACCTTGCTTGCAGCTTTGTAAGACCTTAAGCAAAAGACCCAACAAGGTCATGCCTAGACTCCAGACTCACAGAAATTGTGAAATAATAAATATGTGGTGTTTTAAGCTCTGAAATTTGTGGTAATTCATCATACAGCAAGAGATGACTAATATAAGGTGTTAGTTTATAAAGATGTTACATAAATAACTAGCCCCCCATTGGAAGGAAGAAAGGAAGGATGGAAGGGAGAAAGACATATAACTTGAGTTAAAGTTTCTAGATTTTTAAAAAAAGATTTATTTGGTCATTTTTAAAACAAGTATAGAAAACACCCAGAGAACTTATTTTTAAAAACTTTAAGAATATAGCAAACATCAAATATTTATCCGACCTGGGGGGTTTAGGCAAATTTTTATGGATGAATTCTGAGAATAAGATCTTAAGAAGACAGGGGATTTATGTTTGTGTTCAGGCAAAGTTCTCCCTAAACCTTCCCAAACATACAGTGACGAAGATGACATGAATACCATGAGCTTCCATTTAGTGTGCGCCTCATAAATGTCACACAGAATAGGAAACAACTGACTCTTATGGAGCACTTACAAGTAATTGTCCATGTAATGTACTGTGAACTTTATAGAAATAATCCTATAGTAAATAACAAGCCTCTCATAATAAGCCATGAGTATTATTCCCCCCATTTTATGCACAGACATGTGTGCTCACATGCTTAGCCTGCATGCAAAAAGAGACACACAGAGATAGTGCTTTGCTCCAAGTCAACCAGCAATGAAGTTGTGAAACTGTGATTCAGATAAGTAATTAACAGTCTTCCCTACCTGGAAATTTCCCCAAACAATCTGATTTCCAACTTTCATGCCATATTTTAAGCCAAACGTTGCTGCTGATGTGAAAAAGGCAACTCACAGAAGAGAACTGCAAGTGGCTCATAAGTATGCAAACGATCACCCTCACTAGCAGGCAGAGAAACGTTTATATTCATTGGGTTGGTAAAAATTAAAACTTTCCATAATACCAAGTGTTGGTGAGTCTTGGGAACCCTTGTGCAAGGCTAGTGGCTACCTAGAACTGATGAGATAAATTTGAAGTATTTGGAAAGATTCACCCTGTGTATATCCGAGACCTAACACTAGGCCCAGCTACTTAGGTTATAGAAGCTGGGACCTGGTGTCAACCTAGATCTGTCGTTGGAGGAATGGCTAATTAAAATGTGTTGGATGCCTCCTATGAAATAAAATGCGGTGTTTAGAAGCAATGAGTTAGTACACAGGATCATCTTAAAAATACATCACTGAATGAATAAAAAGTATGCAAGAGATCTACAGTACCACATATATATTAAGACATGCATACATATAACCAGTTTATATATTTTTAAAAGACATTTACAGTAATCTATATTGAACTCATTAAAAATGGCTGGCTATAGGAGAGGGAAAGATGGTGGAGGTGGGTGGGGGGAAGAGAGAATAAATTGAAAGGAAAAAACATATGAAAGAAAATAAAGGTAGGATATTGACCAGACTAATAATTGTTAATTATGAACTGAAGGGTCTGATTAGCACATCTCTCAGCATTTGAGATCCCTCAAAAGATAACTAAAAATGCTGTGGAATAAAGCTTTATTGTTATTGGCTAAAGACCTTATACTGATTTGGGATATTTGAAATAAAAAATATGGGTACTCAACTTTTTACTGGGAAGAAGAATCACATCAGGATAATGCACTCTCAAATGCTGAGGGGAATAGAGATTTTTTTTTTCTAAAAATAAAGTGGGTAATTTCTTAGATTTGTACTTGGAGAAAACACACTGACAAATGTTTTGGCAAGGTGTTAGAACTTGTGCGTTAGTCTTATCTTAATGGAAGAGAATCTGATGGAATCATTATATCTGAGCAGAGCAGTCTTAAAGAAATGTTCTTTCTCTATATAAACAGCCAGAAGAGACTTTCAGCCTGGTCATGGTGCATCCCACTTATATACTCTCTAATTTAGATACTCTCTAACTGTGGGATCATACGTCTATATGCATTTCCAGCTCAACAAGGCAGGGCACATCAATGGATTGTTGTTTTTTTATCCTAGTCAGTCTGAGTTCACAAGGAAGAAATTACAAGGAATAGTTGATGTTTGCCTTTTCCAAACCATTACACATATTTGACATTGTTCAGACATGTGGTTCAGAATACACTTTCAATCTAGTATTTTAGAACTCACTTAGGAAGTGACAAATTATAAATGAACGAACGAATGAATGAATGATGAACAAATAAACTAATAAAAGCAAGGAAAACAAAATAGAAAATACAAGGTACATGTCTTTGCTATAAATACAATTATCACGCTTGGCTATGAATTTGAGGGACTATGTTCCATAATAAATGCTATCATTTGGCTGAAAAGAATTTTTGCCTATTTGACAAGTAGTAGATAGATGGGGGAAGAAGAAAAGGTGAATAAGGAATTTAGTGACACAGAGAACACTAGCATGGACCCTGCACAAGGATGACACTCAAATTCATGAAGCATTCCATATTACAAAAAAAAAAAAAAAAAAAGGAAATTACTCCATTTTTCTATATCTTTGGGGAATGATGAGATGTTTTATATAAGAGATTCATCACTTAACCTGATGACTACTTCTTTTTAGTTCACTCACCTCTTTTTTTTTTTAATATAAACACTTTCTGTAGAACTTTCTAGTTTGTACAGTGAATAGAAATTAATGATATACCTTTAAGCATAGGATCTCCAAGTATCCATCAACTATTTTACTGTGATGTAACATAGTAATGTCCGTCAGGGCCTTTGGGGAGTAAAGGCTTAGCATCATACAAATCCCATTAAACTCCACATGTTTACAAAGTTCGTTTGCCTTTTATTGGTATCTCCCTTCTCAGTCTTCTGTCGTTTCCTCCTCTATGATTGTTTTAGCTGTTCTACCCTTTCTTGGCCATCCCCATGCTAACCACATTGACATGCTCTCCCATCAGAAAAGAATCCATGGGGCAGCCCCGGTGGCTCAGCTGGTAGCGCCCCCTTCAGCCCAGGGTGTGATCCTGGAGACCTGGGATCGAGTCAGGCTCCCTGCATGGAGCCTACTTCTCCCTCTGCCTGTGTCTTTGCCTCTCTTTCTCTCTCTCTCTCTGTGTCTCTAATAAATAAATAAAATCTTAAAAAAAAAAAAAAAAAGAAAAGAATCCATGGACTTTGTGACAACCATGTAGAGTAGTTATTTCTTCTTACTTCCTGCTGTGTATCCACCTCAAATACCCAGGGGAAATTCTAAAAGCATAGTGGTATCCAGATTGGAAAATCCTTTCTGATTGAAATTATTTTAAATCAAACTGTGATGACTTTTATTAGGATTTCCTGTCTGCTGATAGATAAATGTGCTCCATTTGGACTGTATAGTTCATTTCATTCTACAAGGTGATCAACCAGGACACCAGATAAAATTTTATCGGTATCTACTTTATCGTGCTACTCCTGCATGTTACTAGTGAGTTCCAAATAAGTTTTATTTTCTTTGCTCTCTTCTGCTAACTCCAAAATTTTCCAGAGGCTAATAAAATCTGAATCTTAATAAGGTCCTAGCTATAGCAACAGCAAAACTTAGCATAGCTGAAGAGATATGAATAAAACTTCCCAGGCTTTTTTCTCATTAGAATGCTACTCTCCAGAGACATAGAGTAAGCCTCATGAATGAAGCTCTCTCTCTATATCTACATGCTTAACTGTAACAAAATTTCAGTGAGCAACTTTTCATTGGAGGCCCTCTAAAGTTGATCTTTTAGCATGGCCTACATAAACTATGACCCACAAACATAAACCTTTCAAACACTAAATACAATGCCCTGTTCATAGTAGGTACTTTATAAATAGTAGAGCTCCACTTCCCTTTCTTTACTCCTTAAAATAACCTCAGTCAGTAAACATTTCAACCTCATTTTTCAGAATGGAAATTAAAAATAACAATAACCACTCAGCCCAACTTGGTCAGAATGAAAGAAGGTACATCCGACTACCCACGCTGGTTACAGAAGCTCAGTGGTAAAACAATTTCTGAACTGGTCTGCATTCTTCCAACTTAGAGGCTTCCTTAAGTATTGGCCACCATCCCTCTTTGCAGAACTGTAACTGCTAGAGTTGAGGAAGTGTTGGGAAGTCTGGGCTGTGCCCCATGTCATGCGCTGCCAAGTCAACCAGATGGCCATCAGAACAGCGTGAGGACAACTGAATGCCCACATGAGTGATTCTGAGTTTGTAAGCACAGTCAGAGTGTACACAGGAGAGCAATGCTTAAAAGGTCTAAAAAGCCTAAACTGCAATATGCTGGACTCCCACAGTCACACTCCAATTCAATAAGGTTTTCAATCAGTATTAATGAAAGGTCTTTTCAGGGCTTCACGTGTTATTTTCCTGAAAGGAACAAAGGAACAATTCCTATCTTAGTTCTTTAATATTATTAAAAAATAATGTACAGTAAACTCTGGTGCCATACTGAGACAATGTTTGTGTGTAAATCTAACATTTATTACACTCTCAAGTCACAAATACGATTATATCACAAATTTACATGCAATGCATAGTCCCTAAAGAAAGAATTCCATTCCTTAAAAAAAATGACAAAGCATTTAGGCATATTTCTGAGCAGTAACATTCAAATAAAGATTACCAACAAGTGATAAGTGACCATTTCCAATGAAGAAAACCACAGAAAACAATTGAATCAGTTTACCATTTGTAGCAGAAATAAAATAATCCATACCTGATGTATTCTGTGATACTTTAATAACTTCCCAATCATGGAAAATGCAAAAAATAAATGTGTGTGTATCTAATACTTGTCTTCTGATATACATGTAAGTACAAGAACTCTCATGGCAATCAAAAGTTGTATGAAATTTTTAAATTTGATTTAGGAATGTTCAGTGGAAAGCCACTTTTAAAGCATCATATGACAATAATTAAAACATCTACAGTTGATTAAATTTAAGAATATTCTTTTACTTTCCACCTTGAAGGTCAATAATTAATTCATGTTATTATAATTTATTTGTAATTTACCTCAATTTAATACTTGCAGAATTAACATATCTGCAACTTATCTTTCTGTGATTCAAAGTTCTTTCTAGGTTTCTGAAAATATTGATATTTTCTTCCCCTTGTATAGAGGAGTTACTTTTTTGGAGGTGGGGAGTTGCTTTAAAAAAAAATCCCACATGTGAAACATGAGTGGGCATCCAATTACACACTATTTTAGTTTAAAATGAGAGGGGATGGTGGTGGGAAATACTCACAAAAAGATATTTGTCATGCAGACTCTTCAATTCTTTCATTTTATATTTTCTTTCTTTTTCCCTCCTTAATGAATGAGAGGAAAATAAATCTTTGGCGTTCCAAGGAAGTGATTCTGAAGTGGAACCTCCATCAGATCATCTAGAACGACTGTCCACCAACATTATATTAAAGGCAGTAAATAAGGTTGTTCCTAAGGCTCTGAAAGCCAGAGCTTCCGTCAGTGGCCATGACTGAGGCTCATCATGGTTTGGACACTGCAGCTGAAACCTCAAGACTTATGCACTGAGCAACAATGAAGATATTGTACAATCAACTAGGATTACAGTGAAGAAAAACAAAGTGCTTTCAGATTGTAAAAGAAAATGATCATCACGAGGAAAGGGAAGTCACTGTTGGATTTAAAAGGCAACCAGAGAAAAATAAAAACAAAAATAAATATAAAACATCAGCACCCTACCCCAGAGGATGTTAAAATCACAAAGAAAATTTTCCAAAGGAAATCTAAGAAGCTCACAGATGAAAAAGCATTCACACAATCCATTTTAGCATGTGCACTCTGCTAAATGGTCTGCAAAATTAGAAAAAGAAACTGATTCATTGTCGAGGTGCATTATCTGAGAGAGTACACAGTGTCCAGAAATTCTGTTGCTTCTTTCATCAGAATCAATGTGAGGTTTGCATTAGTAAGGATGGTGAAGTTATTTTATAAGAAGGAAGAGAAGGAGGAGGAGAGGGAGGAGGGGGGCAGAGGAGAGGAGGAAGGGAAGAAAAGAAAGCTAGAGAAGGAGTATCAAGCCAAGAAGCAAAAGAGAGGGTCAACAATGTTTATTTCCAAACGCTTGTTGAAATATAATGAAGTGTGTTCTTTTTCCTTCAACTAAGATATAAAAGTTAAAAATCTCCAGGTCTCCAGAAAGAGATTGTTTCTGCAAACGATGCACATTTTAAATACCATTCAATAGCCATTGTTGAGGGACACCTGGGTGGCTCAGTGGTTGAGCATCTGCCTTCCCTCAGGTTGTGACCCAGGGTCTGGGGATCGAGTCCCCACGTTGGGCTCCCTGCAGGGAGCCTGCCTCTCCCTCTGCCTGTGTCTCTGCCCCTCTCCCTCTCTGTGTCTCTCATGAATAAATAAAATCTTTTTTTTTTTTTTTTAAAAAGCTATTTTTGAAATCTGGCTCATGAAAACCTTGCCAGAGGGGAGGGGCAAAACGGGCGAAGGGAGCAGAAGATACAGGCTTCCAGTTCTGCAATGAAAAAGTCACGAGGATGAAAGTTACAGCACAGGGAACATAGTCCGCGGCATTGACCAGTCCTGTGTGGTGACAGATTGTAGCTACACTTGTGGTGAACATAGTCTAGACTTGTCCAATCACTATGTCCTATATCTGAAGCTAATACAACACTGTGTCTCAACTATTCTTCAGTACAAAAAAAAAAAAAAAAAGTCAAAAAAGCTGCAGTTACACATTTCATGAGGCAAAGGACATGAGGCTCCCCAGTTAGTTGTGCAATATCTTGCCACTGTTTTGTTTCAGGCACACCTGAGTCAAAATCTGCAACAGGGGTTCTTGTCCTTTTATGTCCCATTACACCTGATGCAAGTATTATTCTCCTAGCAGTAACAGGCACCACTACAGTAATCATGAATCCTTTCAGAGAAGTTGATGTTAAGCATTAGAACTTTTTAGTGGGAAATTGAGAAGGGGCTGCAGCTTTAAACATGTTGCTCAGGAGCTTCTGATAGGACACCCAGGTGTTGTAAGCCTTTCCCCTTTTGAGAATCACCAATCTTCTCAAAGGTTATAAACTCCTTTCCCTCTTAAGAATAGCTGATCTTTGAAGATAAAGAATTCACATTTTTTTTTTCTCCATGCCAGGTTAACAAGCTTCCAAAACATGGATTCACCAACGGCCTTCACTAACCCACATTTGGTAGGGCTTGAACTTTGAGATATATATATATATATATATATATATATATATATATATATATATATATATATTATTTTTTTTCTTATAGCAATGAAAGACTTATACCTATCCATCACTTCGTTGTGATCACCAGCAGAAGAAAGTTGTCTGGGACTAAGGGTATAGACAGGCCATGGGATAGAATATAGTTTCACTTTGGCCTATCCGTTCAGCAATTCTAACCAAAGCTAATATACCACAGATCAAAGTCATATGTTTACAGTGATATTAATGACAACCTCCGTTCTAAGTAAATTATCTGGGCCTTTCATTCAGATGTTTGGATCTTAGGAAGATGAAGGAAGCAGTCAGGCGAGCCTTGGCTGTGACGACATTCCTTAGCATCACTAGCACCTGAAACAACTAGCTTTGGTAGCCACTTAAGTCTTTAAGTGCTTAATGACTATTTTTCTATCCCAATGATCGAAAAACTGTACAAAAAAGTAATCTCCTTATAGATAGGCATTGCATCCCACCAGTGGATCCTGTAGTAGGCATCTTCTTCTTTAGGATCAAAGCATTCCTTCCCCCAGCTGCCAGGACCCTGGCTGCTGCTGGCTCACAGCCAAGCCCTTTTTTTGGGAATTATCCTTGGCCTAAGATATATCTCTTACTGGAGTCGGGGGAGGGATAGCCTGCACACAATGCAGGGCCAAGAGGAGGGTGGAGCAAGTGAGCAACTGGCCTTGGCGCTCAATTTAAGGGGGAGCCACAAAACTCAGTAGTCAAGTAATATCTTAATGCACTATTTTTAAAAATAAAAAATACAAAGCATCCACGATGATCAACTATCACAATTTTAAATAAAGACAGCATGGGTAATAACCAATTTCTCCTTTTGCCTGAGGCTCCAATATGGCTCCACACAGCACTCTTACTGATCCCATCCTCAATATGTTCGATATTTTGTTCATTGTGGACATTGTATTAATTTAGATTTTGAAAAATAGTGCATTAAAATATTTATCTTGGTTACTGAGTTTTTTGGCACCTCTAAATTTTGTCCTTGAGCAGAGTGACTCCCCTACCTCACCCTAGTCCCAGTCCTGGCAGGTGGTACCATTGCTTGGCTCATTTGCCCTACAGAGAGAGGGACAATGTTGGAGGGCCATCCCATCGACAGAGTCCCTGTAGGACTGGCTGAAGCCTTTCTTGTGACTTCATTGAGGTCCAATCTTTCTTCCCTCATTACCTTCCCAGGGTTATTCCAAAGAACACCCCTATAGGCGAGTCTGTCTCTGCGTGTGTTTCTCCTAAAACATCCCCATAGAAGAGAGGTGAAAATCAAAACTCAGAGAAGCTGTGGACTTGCCCAGGTTCTCACAGTTCCTAAGAGGTGGGGATGAGAACCCAGAAATGTCTCTAACTGGAAGCCAGTGTTCCTCTTTGTAACATCCTATAGACTAGGATCAGAATTTGGGACTATTGTCAAATAGCCAAAGGTCAAGCCCAGACACCAACAATCCCCATGCATTTACCTAACAGTGAAAGCAATCCTCTGATTATGTCAGACCCTGCAGCGGATAGAATAATACCCGCCCCACCTGGCCCACCCTCCAACAAAGATAGCTACATCCCAATCCCCAGAACCAATGTATATGTTAATTGACTTGGGAAAATGGATTTTTCAGATGTGATTACATCAAGGATCTTGAGATGGGCAGATTATACTGCATTTCCAGGTGGGTCCAATATAATAATTATAAGGGTCCTTTTTAGGGAAAGAGATGTGATGATAGAAGCAGAGGACAGAGGGGTGTGACCATGAGCCAAAGAAGAATGCAGGCATCCTCTAGAATCTGGAAAAGTCAAGGAACCGATTCTCCCCTAGAGCCTCCAAAAGAAACAAGGTTCTCCTTTCACCTTGATTTTAGCTCCATAAGACCCATTTGGACTTCTGACCTCCAGAAGTTTGAGAATATAAGTTTGTGCTGTTTTAAGCCGCTCGGTTTGTGGTAACCTGTTACGGCAGCACTAGAAAAGGAAAACGATCCCAAAGGCAGCATCTTTGACCCCACATCACGGCACTGGTCACATCACGCAGAGTTGGAATGAATCCCTAACAGAAATCCGACAGAACCAGCAGAGGAATTTAACAGTAACTTCTCTGTTGTGTTATATGAAAAAAAAATTTTTTTTTTAAAGAACATGGATATGTGGAAGGATTGATGATCTTGTTCTGGCTCCAGATGGTCATGTTCTCCTAATGACAGATGGAAGTCTAGGACAGGCGGGCTCATCTACATGGGAGGAGGAGAGAAATGATTAATACGAGGAGGCCAGCAAGATCCAAGATCTCTTTGAAGCACGCTTTTTTTGCTTTTCAGATTCTTCACTAATTCTCTTTGAACTGTGAATATTGTTATGTTCCCAATATTTTATCATAGGACCAACTACTCTGTTTTTCCTCTCTCTTCTTGCTACAACTAAAGAGTTTAGAGTTTTAGCTTCTCTTGTACTTACATGAAGATAGACATTTTTTGTTGTTCCTGTCGATTAGATTTTGGGTCTGGTGTGCCACCCGTTTTATTATAAAAAAGCTGAATATATTAAGGAGGCTTTTGTTTGTTTGTTTGTTTGTTTGTTTGTTAAAACTCCATATAAGAAAGAGGACAAAATACTTCTGCTAGAAGCCAAAACAAGAGAAGGTGGGGCCCAAGAACATATCTTAAATGGAAACAGAAAACAGTAGGGCTTCACTACAGGGAAGAAAGGGGTGCTGTCATTGGAATGGACAAGAAAAAGGGAGAGGAAAGTACTGTGTGTCTGTAAACCAGGGCTGGGACAGGGAGGAGAAGGGGTCAGGGGAGGTGGTGATATCGGAGTAGATGGGACCTCGAGCAGGCTTGCCATGATGTTCTCACCTCAGGTGTGTCCCAGCACGATGTGGAACTGCCGCCAGCAGCCTCGTAGGAGCAGTCCTCACTGGCAAGTATTAGCTTTTATCTAAATAAGCATCACACCAGTGAGAATGGGGAAAATTAACAAGACAGGAAACAATAAATGTTGGAGAGGATGTGGAGAAAGGGGGACCCTCCTGCACTGTTGGTGGGAATGTGAACTGGTGCAGCCACTTGGAAAACTGTGTGGGGGTTCTTCAAAGAGTTAAAAACAGACCTTCCCTATGACCCAGCCATTGCACTGCTGGGGATTTACCCCAAAGATACAGATGCAGTGAAACGCTGGGACACCTGCACCCCAATATTTATAGCAGCAATGGCCACAATAGGCAAACTGTGGAAGGAGCTTCAACATCCATCAACAGATGAGTGGATAAAGAAGATGTGGTCTGGGGATCCCTGGGTGGCGCAGCGGTTTGGCGCCTGCCTTTGGCCCAGGGCGTGATCCTGGAGACCCGGGATCGAATCCCACGTCGGGCTCCCGGTGCATGGAGCCTGCTTCTCCCTCTGCCTCTCTCTCTCTCTCTGTGACTATCATAAATAAATAAAAATTAAAAAAAATATATCAGTGAGGGTGACAAAACATATGAGACTCCTAACTCTGGGAAATGAACAAGGGGTGGTGGAAAGGGAGGTGGGCGGGGGGTTGGGTGACTGGGTGATGGGCACTGAGGGGGGCACTTGGCGGGATGAGCCCTGGGTGTTATGCTATATGTTGGCAAATTGAACTCCAAGAAGAAAGAAAACTTTGCTAGCATCCCCAAAGGCCAAATAAATAAATAAATAAATAAGCATCTCCTGACATCGACGGGAGCCCAAGAAAAGTGGGTTGGAGTCCTGGAAACTTGACGGGATGGCATCAACCAATCCTTGGGAGTTGAACGCAACCAGCCTAACGTGGTTACCCTCCCAGGATCTGTCTTTCACCTGAGCTGGGATAATGTTTAATGGCCTCCTTGTACATGATAATAACATGTAAATATAAGGGCTCTCCTGCACAGAGGGGGTATACAGGTCAAAGGTCTTGTTACAGCTCAACATCTTCTTTAAAATAGCTTATTAATCAATATGGAGGAGCCCTGGTCATTATGGCTGCCTTTCCCCGGATTTGGAAAAGGATAGGCCCAGACAGTTGTGAAGCCAGGAGACTGTCAGCAAGGCAGGCCCCTCTGAACTCCCAGCTAGCACTGAAGTGGTACAGCACCCCGGTATGTCCCAGTTGGGGTTTTTTAGACATCTGGGTGAAAGAAAACAGATGGGAGAATTATGACTTTGAACAAATAATTTACCACGTTAAAAATTATGGAATCAGTGAAACTTGAGTAATTTTTCCCATTATTTAACTGAAGTTTGTGCTTTTTCATGTAGTTGGTCAGTGATACTAGTGCCTGCGTGCCTTTTTTATTTTTATTTCTTTTCCTTTTTCTTTTTAAAACGATTTTATTTATTTGTTCATGAGAGACACACAGAGAGAGGCAGAGACACAGGCAGAGGGAGAAGCAGGCTCCCTGCAGGGAGCCCCATGTGGGACTCGATCCCAGGACCTCAGGATTATGACCTGAGCTGAAGGCAGATGTTCAACCGCTGAGGCACCCAGGTGCCCCTGCTTGAGTGCCTTGAAAAAATATATATTGTATTGAATACTGTGGAGGAAGATGTGCAAAAAAGGTCAGAGGGCATGCTTATAGTGGAGCCTCTGGGCTGCTTGCCCAGAACTTTCTGTTCCAAAGAGGTAGGCATGGGTTATCTGTTTCACTGGGCGGCCTCTCTCGTGGCCAGAGTGGGAGAGAGGTGGGACCAACGGGCCGCACATCCGTCCCTGCAGGTGGCTAAACCCCTAACACGGAAGCAGTGAAATGTCTGTGAGAAATGGAGAAGAGCATGTCCTCCCTGTTTGAGCTGCTTCTTTTGTCTGGCACAGATGTCTCCAGTGAACATTGTTGAATGACATGAATTAGCAAATGGAGGCTAGAAGGATGAATGAATACAGACATGCAGAACACAGCAGAGGCAAAGGGCAGAGTCCTGCCCACATTCCAGGCCCTGCTTCCAGGTTTTTCCTGCCTCCAGCTCCAGGGCTGACCTTGGTAGCCCTCCATGAGGCCCTAGGAACCTCCCGTCTACCTTGGGCCATTCTGTGTTGGTTTCTGTTACTTGTAAATTGTAACCACTAGGGACACCTGGGTGGCTCAGTGGTTGAGCGTCTGCCTTTGGCTCAGGTCGTGATCCCAGAGTCCAGGGATCGAGTCCCACATGAGACTTCCCCACAGGGAGCCTGCTTCTCCCTCTGCCTGTGTCTCTGCCTCTCTGTGTCATTTCATGAATAAATAAAATCTTTAAGAAACTTGTAATCATTCATAATGGGGGAGTTTAGAGTCTACTTTGTGACGAACATGAAAAAAATCTATAGGACTTATTCTCCCTCTTTATATATGTGTATATTTATATGAATGTACACGTGTGCATGTGGGTGTGTGTACAGTATCATGTACATACACGTCTCTCCAAAGGAACCAGATAAATCAGCATCCCTGAGCTCTCTTCCTTATATGTAAAATGAAGGGATTAGATTAAATGATTTGAATTTTTAAGAGGTAATGCTTTCTAGGAATTATGCCAATGATTTGTATAGAAGGTATAACGTTGCCAGAAAACAGTGCCCAAGACAGGCACTTTGGAAATTCTTATATATTCCGTGTTGTGTCATTGCTGAATACAGTCGGGTGGCTCTTTTGGAAGTGCATTCCGAGGTGGTCGCACATTATTTTAACTCCCTCCACCGAGGCAGCCCTCCAGTCTGATGAAAAGGTGATTGAGGGTGCTGGTAACACCAGTTTGGGCAGAAGGCAAAATTTGGCTGTAAAATAGCAGTGAGGTTCCCCCTGAACCGGCCCTGGAGGCAGACCCCGGGGAGTGCCACGTTGAGACAGAAGGAATCATCTGTGACAATGCGATGCCAGATTGGAAGGTCTGGAGGGGGGATAACCTGCAGCAGTTGCTCACACGTGGCTGCCCTCCTTTTGGATGGGACCTCGGTATCCCTCTCACATTAAAGCACAGGGCTGGGCCTGTACCATGTGGTCAATAGGCACTGGATAACTAAGCCAAATTCCTAGTGACAGCCATGGGTGTTTGAACTTTTATTAGTGTCAGGTGCTTGGCATGTATTTTCTTACTTCACACTGTTGACAATCTTCTTTTAACTCCCATTTCAAACATTAGGAAAGAGGGACTTCAAGAACTTAAGCAACTTGTCCCGAACCCCACTGCTAGAAAGTGGCAGAGGATGTGTCAGGTTGCCTGACTCCAGAGCCCCCCATGCTCTCCTGCCTCCCCCTTCTCAGCCACAATTGGAGGCAAGTGAGAAGGGCACAGGCCTCTGGCCCTCTGCCGGATTTGACCTAGCGGTTGTAAAGACCCTCCATCACCTAATATTGATCTGAGCTGCAACGTTCTCCCGAGGAGCACTGTGTGCCTAGAAAACAAAGTGAGAGGATCGTAAATAAATGGTCCAAAACATTGTGCATAAAAACATTTTCACCGTGCGAAGAAGCTACATGCATTTCTAGCTGTTGTTTTTGACTTTGTATTTTCAGAATGCCTTTAGGGGGTTTAGGGGCAGCGCATCTGCTCTAATGCTCCCGTGTACGTGTCTCGGGGTCCCTGTGGGTGCCACTGGCACACGTTACTGTCTCCCCTTCTCCCATAGGCCTGAAGTTAGGGCAATCCTGCCACCCACCGAAGCTCACCGCTGGAAAGCTAATAGCTTTGGCAAAACAGCAGAGGGGTTGGGTGTTTTTTTTTTTTTTTTTTTTTTTTCAAGTCAGTGTGGGGGAAAAGGGACTGGGACAGGTTCCTCCCAGACGCCTGATTTCTAGCCCGCACACGCCAGCCCGCCCTCCTGCGCCCGAGGAGGAGCCCGCAGCGGCGCCTGCCCCCGTCGCTATGGCAACCGAGGCTCAGCGGGCCGGCGCGGGCCTGGAACAGGACTGGCTTTTAGAACTTGCGGGGAAAGTACGCTTTCATGTGAGAGCAAGGGAAAGGCGAGCGGCTTAATTAACGTGTCTCAGCTCAACATAGGGATACCGGTCCCTTCCGCGGTTGCAGCAGAGCGGGTGCAGCTCTGTTAGGGGATGCGAGGCATCAAAGGGGGGGGCATTTCTCTCGTCGCGTGTGAAGTGTGCAAAGCGGGCAGAAAAGCAGGGACGGGTTGTGTCGGAGCCTCTGCGAAAGGTTTTTCACTTTATAAAACCGTCTCGGCTTGAGAGGGCAGAGAAGCACCGCGCCCCTCCCGCATCCGCAGAGGCGGCCTGGGAGATGCGTTGCTAGGCAACGGCGCGCAGGCCCCGGGCGCCCGGGAATGCGCGCGGCTGACCTGGGGGCAGCGCGGCCCCGGCCCCGGCCCCGGCCCTGCACGCGGGAAATAGCTACAAAACGTAAACACAGAAATAAAGACTCCGGGGCCGTGCATCTAACTTATTCAAGCCAAGACCGGGATTCTCTTAATGAAAAATGGCAACAGTATGCAAAAAATAGTAGGTTGAGGGGGAAAACGGTGTTAGTGGCTGTAAATCCAGAAACTTGCATTTTGAATAATCTAGGAAGCAACCCTTCCCCCGTGTTTTTGGAGACGTTGATAACCGCCACGGGAACTATCACAGCAAAGGGTCTGCAAATATGTTATGTTTAAATAACGTAAGGGCACACAAAAGAGAAACCAGTTTACGATAATGAGACCTGCTACATCTTTTTTTTTTTTTCTCTTTTTTTCATGAAAAGCTCAAGTCTCAGTTCTCAGCACCTGATGTTTTTAAGCTCCAGAGTCTCCCATTCTCTTTCCTGCCACTCCATCATTAATGTGACACTGGCTGGTGGGAGAAGGGATGGCATTTATTCTGCAAGTAGATGAATATTTGGAGGGAAATTGCAAAGCTGGTTTATGGAGCAAAACGTACTCTTGTCAGCAATAAATTATTTAGTTTGATTTTAAAAATACCTCGTACCACTGCAAAATGCTCATGGCGACACGTTATGATAGGTTGTTAAATTTATCAACATTAAAATCAATCAAAATTGGTGGTGCTCAGGAAGGCAGGGGACTGCAAATCCATCTTCAGGTCTTTCAGTAGTTTTTTTTTTTTTTTTTTTTTTTTGTCATGAGTTTTGGGTGAACCAATTCTGAAACTATTTTAGATGGATTATAGGATTGAAGAAATGAACAAATATGTTTAGGTTGTTGGGACTCAGGGTATCACTGTTGAAGGAGGGATGTACAAATGAAGACTAGGGGAAAGCAAGAAAGAATCCAAAATAAACCAGAAACAGACAAATGGACGTCATTTTGTGATTTCTGAAATATGGGAGTACAGGTGTGCACATGTGTACCCTATGTGTATGTATATACATATGTACGTGTACATATACATGCATGTTTTTTATTTGTTCAGTGTTTAAATTTCTTTTTATTTTCTTAAAGATTTTATTTATTTATTCATGAGAGACACAGAGAGAGAGGCAGAACACAGGCAGAAGGAGAAGCAGGCTCCATGCAGGGAGCCTGACGCGGGACTCGATCCCGGGTCTCCAGGATCACACCCCGGGGCTGAAGGTGGCGCTAAACTGGTGAGCCACCGGGAATGCCCAATTTCTTTTTATTTAAAAAAAATTTTTTTAAAGATTTTATTTGGGAGAATGAGCAAGGGGAGGGGAGGAGGAGAGAGAGAGCACAAGCATGGGGAGGTGCAGAGGGAGAAGTAGACTCCCTGTGGAGCAGGGACCTGGACGTGGGGCTGGATCCCAGGATCATGACCTGAGCTGAAGGCAAATGCTTAGCTGACTGAGCCATCAGGTGCCCTTAAATTTCTTTTTAAAAGTTCTGTTTACTGGAGAAAGAGAGAGAGTCGGCAGGGAGAGGGGCAGAGGGAGAGGGAGAGAATCTCAAACAGACTCCCGGCCTAACAGAGCCTAACATGGTGCTCTATCTCACACCCCTGAGATTGTGACCTGAGCCCAAAGAGCCAGATGCTTAACCAACTGTGCCCCCCGCCCAGGCGCCCCTGCTCCAAGTGTTTAGAAGCAATTTACCCTAGTAGCAGTGAGCACTTAGCAGTAAGATCTTGATCTCTAATACCATTCCTTCACTAAAGTGAACCATGGCTCCTCAGAGAAACTGCTGATTGCAGGCCTGGGGCAGGATAATTAGAAGTTTAAGCTAGGACATTTTGTTATGCTAGAAAGTAGGGAAGCACTAAAAAAAAAAAAAAAAAAAAAAAAAGACAGGGACATGTCAAAAGGCCACAGGAGCCAGCGTAAAGCAGCTCCTGCTGGCAAAATCTGAAACAATTTGAGCACCAAAATAGGGACATTAATGACTTATGAGTCATTGGGGGGAAAAAAGAATTCATAAATAATAGTCCATAAATAATAGATTAATTCATATAAAGTAAAAGATAATAATAAATAAGAAAGGGAGGGGCTCTTGCTTGCAGTAAAATGCTGAGGGCTGGCTGGTTGGTACATGTGGAGGAAGTGCTGATGATAGACGAGACAGTCTTTTATAACCATCACGGTAAAGAGGCAATCGGGCAAGAATCATGCTAATCTAGGGGATATTTTTGAAGAAGAGTAGACTATTTGTATGATCTAAAAGTGTCTTCTCACAGATTGGTTACTAGTTACAGGGGAAAAAACAAGGTCAGAGTGGGAAAATTTGGCTGGGGAATCAAAATAAATGTCACCAATGAGGACCGATGGACATTGTGTGCTTCCAGAAGATACCCTGAGGACAAGGCATTGCTTATACAGTATTATGGCCAGGTATGCTCAGCGTAAATCTAATCATGAGGAAATATCAGACAATCCCCAAAGGGGGAACAACTCTACAAAAGAAAAGGAAGGGCTGGATGACTGCATCCTTCAAACCTGGCTGTGTTACAAAAGACAGAGAAAGGCTATGGGAATTGGCCCAGATTGGACCAGACTAAAGACACCTGACAAGCAATGCAGTCCCTGATCCCAGAGTGGAACCGGATGGGATGACAAGGATGCTATAAAGGGTGTTATGGGATCAACTGACAGTCAAGTGGGAGATTAAAAGTACTGTTATCTATGTTAAATTTACTGAAGCTCACAACTGTACTGTGATTGGAGAACATCCCTATTCCTGGGAAACCCACAAGAAAGTACTTAGGAGGACAAGGGCAGGTGTAATATATGCAACTTACTCTCACAATGCTCAGAAAGCAACATTATGTATAGGTATGAGTATGTCAGTGTGTGTGTGCATAAATGTATATATAAACGTACATAACCACACAGAGAAGGCACAAAGGATGGAGCCAGTGAGGTGAAACAAAGGCAATATTTTAATATGTAGCTGGGTAAGTGGCAGGTGGGTGCTCTTTGTCTTATTCACGCACCTTCTGTAAGTTTGAAAAGATTTCTAAATGAAAAGTTAAAAGTCAACCAAAAAAGGAAAAAGAAATTCTTTTTTAGTGAAAACAAAACCAATTTGTACTGGAAATAAAATAATGAATGAATATTTGACATTTTAAGAAATCTGTGAAAGCAACAATAATCCAACATATACAAAAAGCTACCCCTGGTAACTCCGAGTTACGTGTTTAGCACGGAGAAGTGCTATCAGGATCCAGACACACTCTGTTTGTAACATTTCTTCCTCTTGCCTCTTTGTGGGGCATATGTTCAATCATTTTAACTTTGCTCTTGGGTGTTCTCAAAATCCTGGACTTTCCCAATTCCTAAATTCCCCTCCAAATGCCCCCTGCAATTTGTGACTTAAGTCAACATGAAAAATTGACCAGACGTTTTTCAAGAAATTATTGCAGAGGAGAAGTTTTAATTCATTGACTAGAGCAATTTCAAGTATTTAACTTAAACTGTTTGGAAAGAGCATTTATATAACTGCTTAGCATTTTAGCACTTTTTCCTGCAAAGGTTTTAAACTTAGTGTGTTTTTCAAAGAAATTTTAATCTCTAACTGTGAAGCAGGACCTGTTTACCCTGCCCCATTATAAATAAGGATACTACTGACTACTTCCCAGCTCTGTTTATGATTCAAAAAAAAATTTATTTTTACAGCTTCTTACATCATTTACCCATTAAAAATAAAAGTAGCCTGCCTTTGGCGGAAACTGAAATAGTAATTACCTTCTTAAAATACCCTTCTGTTTTTTTTTTTTTTAAAAACAGAGTTTCTTTTATGTTGCCAAAACAATTTGTTTGAAGAAAGATAAAAATAACATGCACACTCTTTGAAAACAGCTTGGTTTAAAGATCGCCATATATTCTAAGGTTATACCACTTGGAAGGAAGACATTTAGAACCTGCTCATTACTCAGCTTTCATTTATGGGATCAAATTGCTTTTATGGGCATCGTGCCAGATTCATTTATGTGCACTGGAAGGCAGATTGTAGAGTGAAGCATTTTTCTCGAAAACATCTGGTTCTTAAGAAGAGTATTAAAAGGTGGGTAGCACTTTTTCTGCCCATAACTATGATTTATTATGTTACAGTAACCCCCCTCTAATCCGGCAGGCAGACTTCCAGCAATCACAACCAGGAACATGGAAGTAAGTGAAAAATACTTCAGAGCCCAAGGAAAACAGAAGCCCCTAAATTCCATGCATATGAAGGAGTGGTACTGCACGTAGGTCAAAGTCCATTTCATTTATTACAAAACTATTGGAACCAATTAGCATAAGGGCTCCTCAGGCCACCTTTGAACAGCATATCTCTTTTCTGCTGTTATTTGGTTCTGATATTCTTACAAACATCACACATCCCTGCAAACTCTGATTCATCTAAATGCCCCTGGAACCTCATCCTTTTCCTACTCCAGTTTTTCCGCCTCTTTCTTATACCTTCACAGTCTGTTGGCTTTAAGTGTTCTGTAAATATTCCGAGATGCCCAAGCAGCTTCTATCTTAGCAAACAAAATAACAAAGCAAGACACTCATCATATCCCTCTGCAGCCGGCATGCCGCCACTCCCTGACCCTCAGCTCTGCATCTAAACATTTTCCTATGTCGTCTAGGTCTATAGTTCCTCATCTTCCATTCACAGGGCTTTCACTAACCCACAGGGAATCTTTGTTCAAATTAGAAGCGGGGGGGGGGGGGGGGTGCACCTGGGTGGCTCAGTGATTGAGCATCTGCCTTTGGCTCAGGTCCTGACCCTGGGGTCCTGGGATCAAATTCCACATCGGGCTCCCCACAGGGAACCTGCTTCTCCCTCTGCCTATGTCTCTGTCATGAATAAATAAAATCGTTAAAAGAAAAATTAGAAGAGGGAGCCCTCTTCCTGGGGGGGGGGGGGGCAGTTGCAGGGCATAAGACTTGGGTGCTGGATTTCAGCCTCCACCCACTCTCCCCTCAGCTGGATCCCTACCATTTAGGCCACAAACTACCCAACCATACTTTGTGGCCCTGTGTGATTTCCGTTATTTCCTATGGCTTCTTATTAAATTTGGTAGGATCACACTAAAACTCTAGCAGAATATGAACCAAAAGTGCAGAGAAACTGGCTTTGCTCTCAATTTTCCTGCAGTTGTGAGACTGTGCTCTTTACCCATCCATTTTGACAAGAGAAAATTTCTACCCTCCATAGTAATTTCCATGTTCTTTGGTTATCTTGGCTAATACCACTCCTGCAGAGTCTTTTTCTATCTTCTACATCCTGAATCTTTTCCTCTGACAAGTGACATACACCAGATTACATTTTGCGTAAACAATTAGTAGTAAAGTGTGGGTGTTAAGAGTTGAAAGAATGTTAGCTTTTGTTTAGTTTTTCCTACTCCTCTTTGCTCATCTAAACAACTTTAAAAAATCAGCAAGAAGCAAGTCTGAGAATGTTATTCTCTAAAAAACACAAAACACTTTTTTTAGTGTATATGTTCATTGCAGTTCATTTGTAAAATAAATTTGATTATTTTAGCAAAGAAATATATTTCTGGTTATTTCAGCAGTCAGATAGGAGTTAAAATTTGAGTTAATTTATTTTTCAAAAAAGATTTATTGGAGAGAGAGCATGAGTGGGTTAGGGGGAGTGGCAGAGGGAGAGGGAGAAGCAGTCTCCCCGCTGAGCCAGGGAGCCTGATGTGGGGCTTGATCCCAGGACCCTGAGATCAAGGTGTCCCCCCAGAATTGGGTTAATTTCATCTGATTTTGCATATATCTATATCTATGCATCTATTTTTTGTAGGTTAGTATTTTATATACAGTTGTTTCCCGCTATTCAAAGCTTATTATTTTGTGAGAATCTTAGCAGTTAAAAATCTTTGAAGAAACTTTTTAAAAAGACATAAAAATATCTTTGAAAATAGTTTTTGATGACTACATAGTACTCTATTGCTGGGTAAACTTTAATGTATTTGACCACTTAATTTATGTTGGGTGTTTTGGTAAAAATAAAAAACAAAAAACTGAAAAAACAAAAAAATAAGTTTTCTGCTGCTACTTTTTTTTATTAACTGCAAACTTTGAGAAATTTCCAAATATCTCCTATGAAAAACTTCTCTAAGTGGGATTACTCAAAGGACAAGCTCTTAATTCCTGTTGCCAAAACGCCCTCAGGAAGGCTGCGATACATGGCACCAGAGCAGGGTATGAATGTGCTAGTTTCCTTGCACCTTTGCCCATCCTTCCTTTTTTTTTTTTTTTAAATTTTTATTTATTTATGATAGTCACACAGAGAGAGAGAGAGAGAGAGAGAGAGGCAGAGACATAGGCAGAGGGAGAAGCAGGCTCCATGCACCGGGAGCCCGACGTGGGATTCGATCCCGGGTCTCCAGGATCACGCCCTGGGCCAAAGGCAGGCGCCAAACCGCTGCGCCACCCAGGGATCCCTGCCCATCCTTCCTTAAAAATCAAACACTTATTACTTTATTAGCACCAGCACTGCTACATAATCCCATTACAAGGCTGTTCACTAGTCGTCTCCAGTCCCAAACTGAGAGTCTTCATTGGCCATTTGGTTTTCCACTGTGACTCTACTATTTATACCCTAATGCAAAGTTCAACCTAGCTTCCTCAGCTGGACCTGCAGAAAACCCTTCCAGAATTGCTCGAGGTTCTTGACTTCTAGGGAAGAAAGCTACTCCTTCTTGGGACCCAGTTCACCAGCTGGCTTACGGTCAAAGCACATTAAACCTGTAACTGCTTCCTTACCATGAGGGGATGGTACTCTGATCCCAGATTGGGTTATGCTCCTCTGGCTCTCTGTCCTTAGCGGGGCTGCCAAACTCTCATTTAACCGGAGTCCTTCAATTAGTAGTAGTTCAGAGCAGTCTGAGCTCCCACTTTCCTGGACGCATGATCTTAGGTATGTCACGTAAGGCTTGGTCATAAACCTCACTTCAGAGAACAAGAAAACATCGGAGACTGGGTAAGTGCTAATCAGAATTTAAAAAGGGTGATATGATGCAGGATGTCAGGATGGCTACTGTAGATCGTGGGCCTGGACATGGACATGGCCTCTGAGCAGGGGACAATAAACTGATGCCTCAAAGAAAGAAAGAATAAGGGCAGCCCGGGTGGCTCAGTGGTTTAGTGCTGCCTTCAGCCCAGGGCATGATCCTGGGGCCCGAGGATCGAGTCCCACGTCGGGCTCCCGGCATGGGGCCTGCTTCTCCCTCTGCCTGTGTCTCTGCCTCTCTCTCTGTGTCTCTCATGAATAAATAAATAAAATATTTTAAAAAAGAAAGAATAAGCCTAGAGTGGGATGTTTGGGAGACAGGAAGCATGGTAAGGGAGGGGAGAGTGGGGAGAGAACCCCAGGTCAGAGGAGGCCAAGGCAGAGGCAGAGATGGATGGAATGAGATTACGCATGTATAAAGAGTACAGCATAGTGTTTGGTGAGGGGAGGGGAGAGGATGGTGGGGGGCAGGGTGGGGGGAGGAACAAAGGGAGTAGGGAGGGGAGGAGGGTGAGCATGAACCTGGACCCCGTATGGTTGAGCAGTCTTGGGGAACTCACTTGTCCTCTTGATCTCACCTCAGATTTCATCTTTTTCTTCCGTGAGGGCTTTTCTCAGTTGCAGCTACTACTTGGCCCTGTTCCACTTGTAATAAATAAGTAGAGGCATTATTTATTAAGAGCCTAAGTGAGCCAGATTCATTATAGGTTTTAAGTATGTTCTCTTATTTAATCCTTATGACAACCTGAGGCAGATTATCCTTATATGCTTTTTTACGGGTGAGAAAACAGAAGCTCAGAGAACCTCCGTACCTGGAGAAAGATTAAACACCTAGTGGTAGAGGCTAATTGAAACCCAGGCTGGCGGGACTTCGCATCCGTGTACCTCACTGCTGCACTACGCCTCTCCTCAAGTAGACTTCCCTTCAGGAGTTTCACGTTTGTAAGAACTCTTCATTCCACTCAGTTCACCTTGTTCCTCATTACTTGCCTGTCTCTGTGACAGAAAGCTCAGTTTCTTCCGCCAGCCAGATGCAGACAAGAGCGGTTGTCCTTATAGACCCAATCTCTCCTACTTACGCAAAATGTCTTAATATAGGAAGCAGGGTGTGGGCTTTGAAGTTGTCTGACACTTTTACTGTGACCTTGGGCAAATCCTCTTCAACTGAAAAATAAGAGTATTATTTCTCTGGAGGGTGGAGTGAGAATTAAAAGACCTGATGCAAGTCAAGTTCCTAGAATAGTACCTAACAAGCGGCAGGTACAAAACAGTCAGTGGTTACTAAAGAAACAAAACCAAGCTCCCTATTTTGCAGATAGGAAGACTGATCTGGAAGTGTCTTGCTGGGGGAAGAAAGATTCTACTTTCTCTCTCCAATTTCTAGGACTCTAGCATCCCATGATGCAAATTCACTGGAACTGCTTAAGGTGGTACCCTGTTATATAACATCCTTAACAACGTTCATTCAGTTCAATCACAAAGAGCTAATCCTGCCACAGTTCCAGAATCATACAAAGGGATACTGGCACCTGTGTTCTAGGGTCATGGGGATCAACTGTAAAAAGACGTGAAATGCTTCATAAATGCTCTTATATATTTTCATGAAATGCCATAAATAAGGTAGGTGAAAAAGAAGAATGATTAGGATTTTATGATATATATTAACTGGGATTAAAAGGATTCTGGGAGGGACACCTGGGTGGTTCAGCGGTTGAGTGTCCTCCTTCAGCTCAGGGCGTGATCCCATGGTCCAGGGATAGAGTCCCACATAAGGCTCCCTGTGAGGAGCCTGCTTCTCTCTCTGCCTCTCTCTCTGTGTCTCTCATGAATCAATAAATAAAATCTTAAACAACAACAACTGATTCTGGGAAATTGCAGAAGTAATCAAAAACAAGAGACTATATCTCAAAAGAAATAAACACAGTACATTTAAAAGCAGCATATGAGTTAAAAATACTCCGTATTTATTAAAAATGCAAATGAAATAGAAGACTCTACTTATGGTATTTTTAAAGACAACTGAAAAAGATGCAGATGACAAGTCGGAAATAATGCTAAAAATTGAGTTTATTAAGGCTAGGTTAAATGTAACCTAAAAAGGCTGAGAACTGCTATGCCAGGGGCAGTAGGCATGGCAAGGTAAGCAGCGGCTTTCATAGACTGTTTGGTGAGCCCCTGCTGACCAAAAATACTCAATCACCCTTCCCTGCCGCCAGATGTTAGTGTCTGAAGTTACACCAAGAGATCTAGCCTTTGGGCTAAGGTTAATTATTGCTACAAGAGTTTATTTAAACTGATTTCACACACAGATTATTTCTTATGATCACATTGGCATCAAAAGCATAAAGAATGAGTTCAAAAAAGGGAATGGAAATGCACATTCTTTATAATTTTCCAAAAAGATTTTTTTCTAGGAATGTCACATATTCCTACTACTCATTAACACTGCAAATTGTTTGGGGAGCTTACCCTGATTTTGCAAAACTGACCATGTCTTTTGAGTTCTAGTAGTAATACAAACCGTAAGTTTATAAAGTTTTTATTAAAATATATTTTCCCTTTTTCATAAATCATTTACAAGAAAATTTTACCAAACCTTTGAAACAACAGAGAATGTTGCAAAAAATTTTAACAAAGAATAACAGCATTTTAAATATATTGCCTGAAGCAAACCACTAATATTCCTTAGAAAAGATACAGGATACTTAACTACCCAGTATTTAACAAAATATTCTTTATAGAAATGGGTTATAATCTGTACCACAGAGACACCAAATCTGATCCTAATCAAGAGTCAATTAAATAAACCCACTCCCACTGACCTTCTCCATCAGAAACCTACCCATTTGACATAGCATTTCTCTTTAAGATACAATAGCAGCCTCTGCTGGAGGAAAAAAAGTACACTTCTGTTACAAAGTTTTAGCTGAAACCGGATTCCTTTCATTTCCTGCTTGACCAACACACTAAATTAAAACACTTTTCAAGGCCTCAAAGATGTACGGGCCTTATCAAGTATATCCTTCCTGATTTTTGGATAAGTTGGATGTGCTTCAAGAACCTGCAAAAACAGAACAGAACAGAACAAAAGCACAAGAACTTGTAATTGATTACTGAGAACTAGAGAGCTATAAAACTTACTGGAAATGAGCATTATTGTTGAGATTTTATTGTACTAATATTACAAATATAACAACACTTCATAAAGGTGACATCTGAAATGTGACATAACTCGCAGTAACAGTAATTAGATGACAACAATAGAACACAAATATATGTGAGAAATACAACAAATATAATGAAGTCCTTAATAGATCAGTTGCAAAAAACAAGTATGTATCAGTGATTTGAAATATTTAGAAAATGTAGCTATTCACATGATATTTACAGAGTAATTTCTGACCAGAAGCACAATCAGATTTACCTGGAGGGATTCTGAAACATAGAAATTTCCAGGCTTACTGAGTCTAGGAGTGGGGAGATGGTCATTTTAAAAAAAGAATTCCACGAACAATTCTAATGTATAACCTTACGTTAATGTACAACCTTAACCTCAATGTGAAATACTACCTTACAGAGAGGTTCCATAATCAATAGCAATTACTGAAGCCAAGTATTTACCATAATGATGCTGATACAGCGATCTGGGATAGGAGACATTACATAATTCTTTTCTAAGGAGCTTTTCTTGGAGCTCCTAATGATGTTTAATATATAATGCCTTCTCTGGAACAACAGGGCAATTCCTTATATATCAACGGGGCAGTGCATATATAAAGCAACTGCAAATTCTAAAAGTGCAACTTAAATTTTTGTCACTTCAATAAGGGATCATTTAGCTAGGGATCAATGACAGATATGTAATTGAATGACTTCTAAATAACAAAAATATTTTTATCTCCAATTTATAAATCTGAATTCTCTACTACCCAGACTCAGACCCATTCACAAGAGCTTCTACTCAGAACAATGGCTTGGAGAACCCGTGGTTTTATTTCACATGCTTCTCCAGTCTCTAACATGATAGAAGCATTTTATTATTGGAGCCCCAATTAAAAACATGTTTGATTTAAGTACACTTTATTAAGTTCTACACTTCTACACTTTGAAAAGTGGTAATCTCTCCCAGATGTATCTGATGAGTCATTTAACCAAAATACAACATCCTCTACATCTTGCGATGAACTAAAAAGCAGGAAACTGTGCGGCTGAACAATTTTAAGAGATCTAAATTGAAGTGTTACCTGGTGACATATGTCAATTGCATCCACATATCTTTTTGCTTTTAAGTAATTAAATGCCAGTTTGTACCCTGTTAAGACAAAAACACCATAATGAAGTAGTACCATTTATACAGCACACTGCTAGCATTACCTTTTTTGCCTCCTCCTTTGTTTGCTTACTCGTTTGAGAAGTCTAAACGAAGGCTGGGGACTACATGATAAGAGAGAAGTGATGGGATGATGGAAGGTGCAGCCACACAAAGCGCAAGCAGCAAAGAAAATGGAGTTGGAAAAAGGACTGAAGTGGGTTAGAAGACTGCCATCCTCCAAGAGTGGCTTTTGTAACTTACTAAAAAAGTCCCATTTATTTCAAATTATAGCACAAACTCATCACCGGGCAGTAAATGATAATAAAGCTATTCATTTTTATAGTATAGATTTATTTAGCACTTAGGATGTTGGGCAAACTGACCCCTACAGTCAGGAGGTTTATATTCTATTAGGAAATAAAGCATGCTATTGAAGGACATTTTTTTTTAAGATTTTTTATTTATTTATTCATGATAGACATAGACAGAGAGAGGCAGAGACACAGGCAGAGGGAGAAGCAGGCTGCATGCAGGGAACCCGATGCGAGACTTGATCCAGGGACTCCAGGATTATGCCCTGGGCTGAAGGCGGCGCTAAACCGCTAAGCCACCCAGGGATCCCACTATTTAAGGAATTATGTAAGTTAACCATTTTCAAAAGTGAAACAAATGGCTATGAAAGAAAGGTATGGGCCAAGACACCTGTAATAATAAACCTGGCTTGGGAGAGGGCGGGTATCAGGCAATGCTTGAACTCTGAAGGATGAGGCCTAAACTGGGTCAATGCAATGGGAAGCATGAACACTCTCAGGCAGAGGGCACTGCGCGGATAGAAGGCAGTGGTAGGAGCCGCAGGAAGCAGGAACTGGAGTATCCGAAAGGACTGGGCAGTTAGGAGAGAGGCCCAGAAGGGGGTAGAGTAATCGTCAGATATCCCACATCAACGATTAGTGACAATTATCAATTACTGATATTGAAATGTCGTGTTTCAAACACTGACATTTAAAATAAAGTTTTAGGGCAGCCCAGTGGCTCAGCAGTTTAGCACCGCCTTCAGCCCAGGGCATGATCCTGGAGACCCGGGATCGAGTCCCACGTCAGGCTCCCTGCATGGAGCCTGCTTCTCCCTCTGCCTGTGTCTCTGCCCCTCTCTCTCTCTCTCTCTCTCTCTCTCTCTCTGTCTCTCATGAATAAATAAATAAAATCTTTAAAAAAGAAAAATAAATTAAATACAGTTTTAAAACATCCTTACTTTACCTCTTACAAATATAAATTAGGGACATTTGAATGCTACTGTTGGGCCCCAATAAAAGTACCAAAACATTTTTTTTTTTTAATTTCAAACGAATATCTGAAAAGAATTACTGGCTAATGTAATCATAGATGATAAAGGTAAGAAATAGGAATTGTCTAAAGTTCATAATTTGATATAAACATACATAAACATACATACCCATAAAACTGTCAAAGATAAAAACAGTAAGTTTCAGAGAGTTAAACTTATCATGACAAAAGAATTGTCAAATGGGCTAAAAATAAAGTTGGTGACATTTTAAAGGGAAAACAATTTAAGATGTCATGCCATGCCAATCATACTTTACATAGAAACTAGAGCCAAAAAACCCGGATTTAAGTTTAGGTTGCTGGCTTTGAGACCTCAGCAAGTCAGGTGGGCTGTCAATTTCAAGTTCCTCATTGAACTCCACCTCCCATGCCCCCAACTCTTAGTGCAATTTTAAGATCAGATGAAATACTTGTGAAATGCTTCTAGAAGTTTTAGAGAACCACACAAATATTAGCAATTTAGTCAGCACTGAATTGGAAGCACAACATTTTAATGCTGGAAGAAACCTGACAGATCACTTTTCCAAAAAAATCGCAGAAAGGAAATAAAGGGCTAGACATGACAAAGAAAACATGTGCTGCAGCTGCATTACACCTGTCACACTCATAAAAACTCAGTGGCAAGTAATTGGGGGAAAGAAGTAATTGGAGGGGAGCGGAGAGAGGAACATGAACGCTATAAACAGTCTAGTAGTGGGTGTCACATGACCCAAGAATGGGTGCAGAGGGGCAGACAGAGATGTGTTCTCCCCCCGGATCTCTGTTCCTGCTGCTTCTCACAGTGACAGTATTCAAGCCTCAATCTTATGGAAAGAAGATGACTGTCATTTTAAGGATTTCCTGACAACTGAAAAGGTGAAATGCACTGTGAACTTGGCCAGGCAACTGCGGGTGTTAGATGCAACGACAATCTTAAGAAACTAAAGAATGAATTGAGGGCCTCAGGGAAAACTTACCATTAAGCAGTCAAGCAAATTGATAAAATCATCTCTAAAATACACAGATGACACAATGGAAGAACAAATGAGTTGGAACCTCTATATTTGCTGAAGTCTTCCAAGGAACAAGATGTTTAAATAATTTAACTTCTAAATATATATCATCCATGGAATAGTGTCAAAATTACATATATTTTAAAGATATTTAAGGAATTTTCATTTTACAAGTTAACTTTATTCTGTAGGACACATGATACTTGAGAAGGAAAAATAGCATCAACAAATGGTATTGTATTAGTTCCTGCGCCCTAGCAAGTCTAGTAAAATAAGGGACCCCAGAAAAATACATGGTGTGTGTGGGGGGCGTTGTCCTGAACTAATGCAATTAGCAGTTAATGTAAAGATGACCTATTGGATTGCAAATTAAACCTGAGTCCATACCATGACATGGCTGCTAAAAAGACAGATGCCACCTTAAGCCTGAGTTAACAACTACTAAAATGCCTAATAAAAAAACAGCTTGATTATACAGATAATTAGATCGTAAATTATACTTTGACCTGGTTCATTTCTGGAACAACAGGTCAGGAGGGGGACGGACAAACAAAACGGCCATTTCCAACCTTACTTGGCCATGAAATCTAATCTCCTCATACTCAGTGCTTTTTATTTTTTCTTTTTTGTAAAGGAATAACTATTAATATCTCACCAAGTATTCCAAAGCACAGATTGGGAAGCACTATTTTAGAGTTTCCAGGAGACAGCAACAAGGAGGGTGAAAGATTTGGAATCAAGTTTCAGGAAGAATGGATGAGGAACAGAGATAGTCTGAAGAGAGGCCTTGGGTGAGAGACACCTTGAGTGAGACTGGACAGAAAGCTGAATTATTAGAGCGCCACCATGTGTAAGAGGGAAAGGGCCCCGTGGGCTGCCCCAGAGAAGCGACCTGGCCAGGTTCAATGCAGCGTATTTCAGCTCAGTACAAAGAAAGGGAAGAGCACAGGGATGAGCTGCCCCACAATGTGGGGGGAGGCTAGTCCCTAAGTACATTCCAGACGCTGTCTATCTGGTAGGGATGTTGCAGACTGCATTCCTTGAGTCTATCAGTGGAACAAGCTGATGTTTCTAGATGCTCAGGAAAAAAAACATGTCCCATGGTCCTGTTATTGTGGGACACGTGTCCCCTCTGTGACATCCATCACAACATACATGAGTGTATAAAGGCACAGAGGAAATCCTGCAGTAAAGAAACCTGCAGAACTTGATTTAATGAAATGTTTTCCTAGCTGCCCCGACACTGGCACCCCTTTTCCCCCAGCATTGCCATTTTGGAAATAGCAGAGGCTTAAGGGAGAGAAAGGGGCAGAATTAGATTAGATGTCCTTTAAGGTGACTGAGGATCAGTTCGAATCTCAGGAAATTATATTAACTATTAAGCTAATAATCTATTATAAATATAAAGGTTATTTTTCAGAAGAACTAATACAGGAAGTTGGTTCTTAATGCATATTTTGTTCTTAAAAAAATCAACTGCATTTAAATGCAGATTAACAAATAGAACCCAAGTTTCCAGTGAAAATCTAGTATCTAATTTGTTAAACTCACCAACTGCTGGATTCGTCTGATTGCTGTGTTTCCACGCCATCTCATAGTTTAAGGCAGCGTCGGTATATGCTTGCTCTTTTTCCATAATGTATCCCATATATTCATAAGCTTTGCAGCAAGACTGAAGGAAAATAGGACATGTGTCAATAGATTACACTTGACTTTATGGGGGTACTTAGGACTGTAGAGGTCGACCACATTAACTCATTTAATTGGCACATAAAACAATGTTTTTCAACTTTGGCTATGCAATCAAATCATCTATGGGACTTAATAATAAAAGATTCTAATCAAGCTCAACTCCCATTCCCCCCGAAGTTGGGATTCTTAGGTGACAGGCAAGGGAATGTATATTTATATATAATATATAAATATATAATATATATAATATATAAAATATATAATATATATAAAATATAAAATATATAATATATATAATATATGTGTATATTATATATAATATAGTTTTTATCACAAATAATTTCAACTTAAAATTAACCATGTTAAAAACCCATGAACCTGTATCTTCAACAATTAAATCATGACTAATACTGTTTTAACCTCTAGCTTCATGCCTGTGCTGTCCTTCTGTATTAGAAAATAAAATATCCTCAGTGTACTGTCTCATTCATAAATCTTTTAGTATGCCTCTTTAAATATAAGGACTTCCTTTAAACATAACCAGTTTATCATACCTAAAATGTAACAACTCCTTGATATTACCAGATATCCAGGCATTTTTCAAATTTCAATGGTCTCAACATAATTTTGTTTGGTTTTTAATTTGTTAGGATGATGAACCAAACAAGGCCCATACTCTGTGACTGGCTGAAATGTCTCTCAACTTCTTTTTGATCTAGAGGTTCCCCTCCATCTCTCTCTGTGTGTCTCTTTTCTTGCAGTTAAATGTAGCAAACAAGAATTTTTATCCTACAGTTTGTCACAACCCAGATTTAGTTGAGTGCATCCTTGTGGTGCTTCCCCTATGTTACTGATAGCTGGAAATTGTAATTAGAGCTAGAGATTTAAATTTGATTTCAATCTTTGGGGAAAGAGGTGAAAGACTTCATAGGTCAGTGCCCTACTGAGTCACACTGGAGCCTGAGGTATAGGGAAAAATGCACAACTCTGTATACATGTTTTTGTGATTTTTTTTTGTGTGTGTGTGGCACTGTCAGGAGGGATTCCTGACTTTTTTTCTTTTTTTTTTTTTAAAGATTTTATTTATGTATTTATGAGAGACAGAGAGAGAGAGAGGCAGAGACACAAGCAGAGGGAGAAGCAGGCCCCATGCATGGAACCTGATGTGGGGCTCAATCCCGGGTCTCCAGGATCAGGCCCTGGGCTGAAGGCAGCCCTAAACCACTGAGCCACCAAGCTGCACTTTTGTGATTTTTTTAATTGCTAGTTCTTTCCCTAAACATTAATTTTTACAAGTCAAACTGAAAAGTGGGGATATTGAAACTCATAACATTTTACATTTGAATATTGTCTTTATACCCAAACAAAATTTATAATAATTTAATTTTCCTGGGGGATCCCTGGGTGGCTCAGCAGTTTGGCGCCCGCCTTCGGCCCAGGGTGTAATCCTGGAGTCCCGGATCAAGTCCCACGTCGGGTTCCCTGCGTGGAGCCTGCTTCTCCCTCTGCCTGTGTCTCTC
Organism: Canis aureus; assembly: GCF_053574225.1. Classification (NCBI taxonomy): domain Eukaryota; kingdom Metazoa; phylum Chordata; class Mammalia; order Carnivora; family Canidae; genus Canis; species Canis aureus. Next base: position 19,856,236 of record NC_135644.1, on the reverse strand, counting down.
TCTGTGTGTGTCTCTCATGAATAAATAAATAAAATCTTTAAAAAAATTTTTATTTTCCTGACTTTAATGGGAGAAAATATGTCAATATTTTCATTAAAATCATTACCCATCGAAAAATACATAAAAACATAGATTCAGAGGCATAATGTTTCCCTTTTGTTTCAGGTTTCAATACTGCTTAGCACAGCACTGTCAGTGCTATTTAACATTTTGATATTTTGATTTTAAAAATACTGCATTATTTATTATAATAATCTTTTATGATAATACTCTTGATTACCTTGATTAAATGATTATTTATCTACAACGGAGTGAATGTTTATATTCCCCTGAAATTCATATGTTGAAATCCTCCCCCCCCCAGTGTGATGGTACCAGGAGATAGGATCTTTGAGAGGTAATTAGGTCATGAGGATGCAGCTCTCATGAGTGGGACTGGTGTCCTTATAAGAGACCCCGGCCAGTTCTCTCACCCTCTGCTTCCCCATGTGAGCATACAACAAAAAGCTGGTGGCCTGCAACCCAGAACAGAGCCCTCACCAGAACCTAATCAGGCTGGCATGCTGATCTCAGACTTTTAGCCTCTGGAACTGTGAGAAATCAATGTGTGTTGTCTATAAGCCACCCGGCCTAGAGTACTTTGTTATGGTAGCACCAGCTGCCTACGATAACTACTTAAAGTGCCCTTTTAAATTCTGGACCCCAAGTGAGGGTTTTACTTGCTCACCCCAATCCAGCCCCATCACAGATGGCGTGTTCTTCCCTAGGAGGCACATAATACCAGATTCTCTTTTTATGATGTTATATCTATTCATTAATTTATCAGGGATTGGAAAATGGTGATAATCTATCGCTCTTTCTTCATTTATTAGCTGGAAACATCTTGAGAATATCTCCTTTTATACTATATTGTTACCCATGGTATAGTTCACACAGGAAAGGTAAGAGAAGTGCTTAATGCACTTCCTTTATTTGCCAGGTTTAGAAATAACAGTTCATCGGCATATTTCAGCGGTGACCAATTAGGTTTTTGATTTTCTTTTCTTTTTTGAATCTTTGTAAACTCATGGATTTAAACTTATTTGCAGTTTCAATCCACTGCAGTTACTATTCTTATCGAAAGTTAATGTGTTCCAACTTTGGCTAGTGTGTCTTCAAGTTGGCTCCTGAGTCCTTGACATGACTCTAATCATCTTCGATAGCTTCCTTGCCATCTGGTATGACAAGATGGTCTAGTGTCATCTTGTACATTTCTGTCCCAGATCTGGATGATCTCCATCTTTTAATTATACAATTCAAGGTTTCTAAGCTCTAGTTCCTGAATCTCATGCTTCCAATATTGACATGTCTAATCAGCCAAACTGGCGCCTCTAAAGTAGCCATTCGTGTTCAACCATGCAATATACTGCTGTCAGTGTTCTGGCAAACTGAAATTCTATCTGCATTGAAACCTTAATTCCCACATAATCTTGCTTAATCCTGGACTAGGCATGTAAGGGTCAGCCGTCTGGCAGCTAACATTTTTCTTTTTCTTTTCTGTTTTCTTATTTTTTTTTATTTATTTTTTTATTGAGGTATAGTTGACTCACAATGTTACATTAGTTTTAGGTGTACAACAGAGTGATTTAACAAGTCTATACCTTATGTTATGCTCATCACAAGTGTAGCTACCATCTGTTACCATACAATCCTATTACAGTATCATTGACTATATTCCCTGGGCTGTACCTTTCATCTCCATGACTTATTCATCCCATAACTGGAAGTCTGAATCTCTTATTTCTCTTCACCCACTGTCCACCCCCCCGCCCCCCCAACTCCCAACCTTTCTGGTAATCATGTTTGTTCTTTGAATTTATGAGTCTGTTTCTGTTTTTTGTTTGTTTAGATTCCACACATAAGTGAAATCATATGATGTTTATCTTTCTCTGACTTACTTCATTTAGCCTAATACCCTCTAGGTCTATCCATGATGTCACAAATGGCAAGGACTCATTCTATGGCTTAGTAATATTCCATTGTGTGTATGTGTGTGTGTGTATGCTACATCTTAATATATGTGCTGCTGAAGTGAGCACAATGCTACATCTTCTTTATTTGTTCATCTATCTATATACACTTGGGTCACTTTTTTTTAAAGATTTATTTATTTTTAAAAAAGATGTATTTATTTTAGAGAGAGCATGAGTGAGGGGAGGGGCAGAAGAATGGGAAGGGGGGCAGGCAGGTGGAGGAGAGTAGCAGATTTCCTGCTGAGCACAGAGCCTAATGTGGGGCTTCATCTTAGGACCCTGAGATCATGACCTGAACCAAAATCAAGAGTTGGATGCTTAATCAACTGAGACACCCAGGTGCCCCATACTTGGGAGATACATACTCTATATATGTTATTGTAAATAATGCTGCAATAAACATGGGAGTGCATATGTCTTTTTGAATTAGTATTTTCATTTTCTTTGGGCAAATACCCAGTAGTGGAATTACTGGATCATATGGTATTTCTACTTTTAACTTTTAGAGGAATGTCCATCTGTTTTCCATAATGGCTGCTCCAATAAACATTTCTACCAACAGTATACAAGAGTTTCCTTTTCTCTACATACTTGCCAACACTTGTTATTTCTTATCTTTCGATTCTAACATTTGTGACAAGTCTAAAATAATATTCCATCGTGGTCTGAATTCGCATTTCCCTGATGGTTAGTGATGTTCAGCATCTTTTCATGTCTTCTTTGGAAAAATATAGATTCAGGTCCTCTGCCCATTTTTAAATTGGATTATTCAACTTCTCTAAATCTTTGGATATTAACCTCTTATCAAATATATCACTGCAAATATCTTCTCCCACCTCACAGGTTGCTTTTTTGTTTTGTTGAAGGTTTCTGTCTTGATGCACAAGCTTTTTATTTTGGTGTAGTCCCAATAGTTTATTTTTGTTTTGTTTCTCTTGCCTGAGGGGTCTGGAAGTTTACATTTTTCAAGACCTATTAATGAGAATCTGTTTTTCAAGGTCAATTTAACTTAAAATTAGATCTACAGACTATAAATTGATAAATGGCTTGATGTTTTAGGTTTTTAAAGTTCGTAAAAAAGTAACTTAGCATTAGACGACCATAGCTCTTTAAAAACAAAAGATCCACTTTGTAATCTAATTTGCTGGAAGAGAATAAAACAGATTTATTATGATTAAAACACTGAAGTAATTGATATGGATCTGTAAAGATAAATATCCTCAAGTTTCTAAGTTGAGTACAATTATTTCTCAACAAATACTAACAAATTCTTAACTTAAAAAATGTTATAATAAGACACTCTTTTGGCAATGCCCAAATGCACTGTAGTTCCTAAGAGACCTCGGATTTCTATGGACTTGAAGATTCTCAATTTCATACCTAAAGATAAGGACTTTTTAATAAACAAATTAAATGCTGAAAAGACTTTTACCCAGAAAATATATTATGCATAGTGGATTCTAATAATGTGAAAACAACATGCAGCTGCAGTAAATTCATCTAGAGTATTTCTTAATGGGAGGGACAGGCGTCCGCAATTAACGTTCTTCTGCAATTTTCATTAGTTCTGGGATGAGCTGGATAATCACAGGCAAATGCTTGACATTCCATAAACACTTTCTGTAAGTGGGGCATACCACAGCTGAAACTTGAAACTGCATAAATCTCTATTTTTCTTTATTTTCAAGAACAAATGGCTTCTTTCTTCTCATTAATGTTTATTTCCTGATTGTGGTAAGAATATACACTTTTCAAAAACCACACAAGAATCCTTAGAAATGGACCAACATTCTCTAATGACCTATTGCAGAAAGTTTCTACATCAAAAGTTAACGACTATTTTTTTACTCTTCAATCACCTACCTTATTATGACGCAGGCACCGTTTTAACAGCTCTTCCGCCATGTCGTATTTTGCTGATTGAATATAAATATCAGCAAGCAGCAGCCAGCCCTTCTCGAAGTCTTCAGCATCAATAGGATTCCAGTTCATCTTCGCAATCCGCTTCAGCTGGTTCCGGGCTCGTGGAGTCTGTTTCAAGATCACGTAAGCTGTTGCGATTCCCAAAATGGCTGGAACGTGATCCTTCTGTAAGAAAGCAACACTTCAGATCCCCTAGATACTCTAGATTAATGCCCCATGCTTAAAAGGAAACATGGCAAGCAGCGAGTGCTCCACAACATGAGAACTGTCCTGTGGACTCGGTATCTGGCTCCGCATAGACCACTGCGCGATGGCCTTTCATCAATACACCAAGCAGCCTCAAGCCACCATGAGGAAACTTGGTCAGGCAACACGTGGCCAAAATAATTTAATAAGTATGCAGATACCATGACCACACGATTTAGCTTGATAGTGTCTGTAAAACACAATGGTCCTTTAGAGAGAGTTCAGTGTCACAAAATGTCACTCTATGGAACCAACAAACTAGTAAGAATTGGTAATAAATGGAAGCCATTAGGGATCTACCCAGGAAACCCAGTATGTGTATATCCCTGCTAAAGCTAGGGTGGCTTCTTACGTTTCTGCAGAGGGACTGTGATGTTTTTATAACGAGGAAGGCTTCAGGTTAAAAGACAAAGGGTGAGAAACTGTGATACAGAAACTACAATATCATGACCGTAATAAAGGTGCACTGTGAGACAGCAAGTTTGGGTGACCGAGAAGGAATGCTACAAAAGGACAGTAGAGTGGTATGTTCATTGTCCAACACTGATCATCAGGGTTGGAAGTCAGAAACAACCCCGGAGGAGAGAAGGACAATTCCTTAGAGCTTGATGAAAATAATTTTAATTTTAATAAGATAAAACTTATCTTAAAACTTAGATTTAATAATTTTAATAAGATAAAACTTATTTTGGTTGTAATTCTATGCCTACCAACAAACACCCAATGTGTAATTGGTTCCCCTAATTAAGGAATGGCAAAAGGTCTGAGTGCCAAATCCAGCCAACTGGTGGTAGATTTTGGAAACCTGAGGAGTATTGTCATCAATTATTGAGCACCCCTGCCCTCTGCTTCCTCCTGGAGAAAGGAAAGACAGTAGAGGCCTGCTCTGAATTTGTCAGCCAGGTCCTAGGACGGTCCAAGACAAGAAGACTCCTGTAAAAAATGTCCAGATCTAGTCACATGCTAAAAATACCCCACAATATACATTTAAAACTAAGTTTTAAACATTAAAACATTTAAACATTAAAAACATTTAAACCAATATCATTAAAACATTTAAACTAATATCACACACCTTGAGTTTGCTTAGAATTAGTTCCTCACAGCTTGATCACTCCTGAATGAACTCAAGAATAGTTTCTAAAGGTACAAACCAGAGTTCCAACCCCTGCATTAGACCCACGTGTCTCTTCCGGTGCAGACATCCCATGGTGTTCAGCTGGCTTTTCTCTTTCTCTGTCCCTCTGAGCTGCAGCAACTTGAGATTATGGAGGATAGTACGGCCATGGGACAAACAACGCACCCTCCTGGTTCAAGGTGACAGGATGAAAGCAGGTGGAAAGCTTTGCTTGGGTTTAATGTAGCTTCCACTGCTTTGTCCCGCGACTTCCTGTCACGTGTCTGTTTTTCCATCAATGTGGATGCCACATTGTGTTGTGAATATGCCCGACGCTTCCCTGCCTCCTTGCCTTTGCTCACATTTTCCCCTGTCCCTAAAGTGTATCTTCTCTGTCTCTGCCTGTGAAAATGTAATTTATCGTGGTTCTTCTTAGAGCATGCTTCTCCACAAAAGGGCCTCCCCAGTCTCCTAATACTATTTCCTACAGCACTTTTACGGCAACTCGAGAACAGAATGTACTAGATTCTGGTTTGTACATAGTCTGTATGCTTTGCCTCATCTTCCCTGGATTACGATAAACTTGACAGAAGAGACAGCACTTGGTTCACCTCTGCGACTCCCACTGGGCCTAGCACCCACTGGCGGCTTAATGGATATTCAGTATCTTTAATACACGCAGCTTATGAATTAAAAGGAAACAGGGCAAGATAAAACTCACTGTTTCTGAAATTTCAGCTCATGCATCAGTCTTTGGCCGGTATGGTCAGTACACAGATTTGAGGGCGGGATATTACTAATCAGATATGTAAGACTGATAAAAATAATGCAGTCTCACCAACACACAAAAAATGGTGTTTCTAGGAAACCGCCGTGATGTCACTCACTGCTTTTGGTATTCCCTCAAACCTCACAATTTAAACTCTCTCCCCTACTTCTGGTCTCTATTTGTCAGCCACTCTCATCCGTCCACTGCCACATGGCCCTCCACCCAACTCCCCCCCCACCCCAAGAAAATGACTTCAGGGTCAGCAGAAGGGCTGCTCCAGGAAGCCACTGCTGCTGGTGCTACCTTGCTGGTTAGTTCCATGGTGGCTGGCAGTGGTGATTCAGCGCCATTTAGGATACTTGTTCTCAAATGGCAACAGGAGCTGTGGCTCCCCAAAGCCCCCGTGGGGTGTGGGAAGCAGGAGGAAGGGGCCACTATAGGGAGTTTCTGGTAGCTTTCTGCTGCCACTATGCCCTCTGAAACACAGTGGAGTTCTGTATATCCTCTGAGAGACATAAATTATGGGGTTTTGGTGGCCTACACCACTGCTGAGTGGATGATCGTGAAACCCAAGGAGTATGCTTAGAACTAGCTATCACGCACTGCTGATGGAGTGGGGACCTAGAATCCCTTCCTTACTCCAAGCTGTATTGAAGAAATACAGCACTACGTGAGGGAGGGGAAAAGAGGGCACCCAGAGAGTGAGAAGGTGGATCTGGGCGAACCGAAAAGAGAAGAAAGCCTTTGCTCTATTATTATTGTTGTTACTACTATTATTACTGCAGGGGGGTATTTCAGTGTCGCGAAAAAACACCACCATTGTTCGCATGACTGAATTATAAGTTGTCAGTATTGATCTCATTTAGCCCTAGAGTTGGGAACATTTCAAGTTTGCCTATGTGAAAAGGTGAGCTAGCAAGGCAGCCAGGTGTTTATTTTCATTAGTCAGTTAAGTGAAACAACAAAGAAATCCTCCAGACAATAGAGCCAGTCCTCTGAGAGTTAATTTATGCCCTTTTGAAGAAGAATTTCCTTTCTCTAGAATTTACCATTCTAATAGAAAAAATATATCAACAACATATCAAAGTAGCAACAAAAGAGTATCTTCTGGAAACAAAGGTACGTTGTGTAGAATTATGGCAAGCTAGAAAAAATTACAATTTTTTCTTGTAATTAAGTCAATCTTCAGAAAATAAACAGCTAATTGAAATACATATCTCTATACTGCCAAGGAAAGAGAATATAAAGCTGAAAAACAAAATCTACTGACCTCAGATGATGCTATTTCAGTGAAGGTATTCAATGCTTGCTCAACATTAGACTTCTGTTTGGTAGCGACCAGGCAATAGTTTTCCATTATGCGAAGCTGTACATGGCCCTGAATGGTCTGAGGTTTTAGTTCTTTAAGGAGTTTTTCTGCTGTTCTCACTGCTAACTGCACGGATTCTTGCTTCTCAGTTGAATTACTGTATACAATTAAAAATAAATCTCTCGTGTCTATTACTCATGAAGTACAATTCATTGAGATTAGAATGAGCCCCAGGGTACACTGGTTTCTCTTCTGTTCCTAATGTCAAGTACTCCTTTTGCAAAATATCGCTCATTCTCTTCTAATACAAAGTGAACCACAGTTATAATGCATTATATTTAAACACAATTAATATAGCTTTAATAAAACATCATTAAACATTTATTCACTTTAGACTGAAGACAAACATTGGACGGTATCTACGTGTGGTATGTGCGTTCGTTTCTGCTAATATCAAGCTAGAATTCAGGATAAGTAGAATCATACAATTATCAAGGGGTAGCTCTACTCAGAAAATGAAAGGGAAGAAAGGAGGGAGTAAAAAAATAACTAACCCTGCTGAAATACCTACTGTGTGCCAAGCACTGCAGTGTTTTTAGCTGCCTATCAGACTTTGAGAAAAGAAACTACGTATCTAGGGTGCCTGGGTGGCTGTCTTCTGCTCAGGTCATGATTCCAGGGTCCTGGGATTGAGCCCAGCATCTGGCCTCCTAGGCTGGCTCCCTACTCAGTGGGGACCCTGCTTCTACCTCTCCCTCTGGTGCGGCCCCCCACCCCGACTCGCATTGTCTCTCAAATAAATAAAATCCTTATAAAATTATGTATCTGTCAAAAGGCTGTAAATTTCAAGAGTAATAACAATTTGAATATGTAATAACAATTATCTTATTTTTTAAAGAAATATATAAACCAATTAATAAAAGGAAACTAAACTCTCAAAGCCTAATCACTAAAGCCACTGGTCTTTTTCTCAGGCTTTAGGCTTTATCTTCTCTAAAACACTTCACACTGTTGGCGACCTTCTTCAGAGTCCCCCTCCTCTGCCTTCTGTAACACTACACAGTTTGGGGTCTCTTTCTACCACACTGCCCTTCCTCCTCCAATCCCCTTAAATGCTAGCATGCCCAAAATTAGTTCTCACTGCATTCTACTTGCAAAGAGGGCCATTCGTTGGGTTCTAACTACCTACTCTGGGCACACACTCTCCCAAACCTGTATCTCCAGCTGTGACCTCCCATTTGAGTTCCAGTTTTGTATTTTCAACTATTTTGCTAAGGATTTCCAGGAGGACAGCCTATAGTTGCATAACAGTATGTTACCTTAACCTTTCTAAAACAAACATAAACATGCCTCCCCCTTGCTCTAAAACTTCCAATGGTCTCTATAATCCAAACTTTCAAATCTGTCATTAAAATCTCTCAGCAGTCTGGTTCTAATTTGCTCACTCCTCTGTTCATCTTCCCCTGACTGCTTGGCACTGCTAAGATTTCTATGAATTCTTATAACACTTAATATCCATCTCACCCATTTCTGCTTTGTCAGAGATTGGTTTTCGAATATTGTCTTGCCTCCTAGGTGAATTACCTGCTCCTGAAGGCAGAAACTACCTTATATACCTCATACATTTACATCCTTATATACCCCCATCATGCCTTGCCCAATTCTGAGAACAAGCAACAAACACAGGTTGACAGCAATGACATCATTTAAGCACAGTGCACTACAGAGGCTACCAGCAGGAGCTTTGAACCACGTAGAGCTCAGGCCACATCTTGCCCCCATCATTTACTATGACCTTAGACAAGTTAATTCTGAGCGTGGTTCACAACGCTGTAGCAGAGAGCAAATAGGACAATGCGTATGAAGTATGAAGCACAGGGTGTGGCATAGAACTACCATTTGCTAAGCAGTTACCATTGCTGTGTGGACAACTTTCACTCAAGTAATCACATTCTACAACTTACCTTGTTTTCAACTTGAGTAATTAGGGGAGCATCTTCGTAACCTGCTTATTCTGGTTCTGGAAACCTCCTAAAAGCATTTCATGCTTGTTTCAGAGAATAGCTATTCTAGCTATGATTTTTTTTCATCTGACCTTTCATCAGTGCTGTCCTAGAATTGAGCCCTCCTTTAGAAGGTATCCTTGCTTCTTATCCCTAAGAAGTGTTTCCAGAAAAGGGATACTTTGTCAAATGATAACTCACCCAAGGTCTCCATCCAGATTTTCAAATACTTCGCCTCCAACAGTTTCATTATCTGGATTCAGACAGATTTCTATCATGTTATAAAGGGCATTTTGACCCCAATCACTGTCTTTCCGAGCTTTATTAAAATGTCGAAGGGCATCATTTGGTTCTCCAGTATACCTTGTTAGATGTTTAAAAAAGAAAAAAAAAATCACTTATTTCAATCATTGACTACAAACTTTAAGTCATTTATAAGCTCTTTGGTAAATAAAATCATTAACATATTTTGAAATGAAGTTTTATCTTAAGACAAATGAAAGGTTATCTACTTTATTCACAAGGAAGAAAATAACTATTACGTGGTACTTATTCACCAATAGATTTACCAAAGATATAGTCCTTTACAGTACTGAAATCCTGGCTCCAACTTTGCTCTGGAGTTACGTTTTTCAGCCATTGAGAAAAATCTTGGAACATCCTCAAGTTTGCCACATCTTCTCAGGAAATCAATTAAACGAGATAATGTCATATAATTATCTAGAAAGAAACAGTATTTCAGACATGGACAACATTTTATATTTCTTGTTTTGACTGTTATAATCCAATTTCATTAAAATATAGTTTACTTCAAATGAGCAAAATTTAAATACAAGCAAAATTAATGTCTTAGGGGTTATAAAGCCCTAAAGAGACTGTGTGAGCAACTGGATAAAGGTTCAGTTGGTCTGGACAGTGAGAGAAGCCAATCTATAAAATACAAGCCAATCTATTAAAATGTACATTTGTCATAACTTAATTTTCAGCTGTTCCTGGGACCCAAACCTACAAAGAGTCTCTGCATTGGTCATCTAAATCCTAACTGTAAAATTCAGGAGGGTTGATGAGATTGCACAGGCCGAGTCTATCTCTGACCTCCTTTCTCACTCATTGCACCTAGGAAGGGGGTGAGAATGGTACCTTTTGGTGCTAATGTTTGGGGTGGGCAATTAGAAATTTTACTCTACACTTGCCTTATTATGTATATGTGACTAATATACTGGATGTTAGCTACCATAATATAACTGTAACAGATTAGTCCCAGTGTTTTAATCCTATTTTATCTTCTGAGAAAAAAGAATTGATTTAGTTCTTTGATGTCAAGTATAATTTCCTGGCAGGTTCCTAGAAAGCCTTCTCCCAATTCTATCTAGTTCTTTCGCATCACTAAAATACTAAGTTTTGAGAAAAATTTTAAAATGTTTTTAAGATTGTAAAAATAATTCACGGACATCTTAGAAAATTTGGAAAAACACAGAAAAGTATAAAGAAGAAAAAAATCATTCATATTCCCACCAGCTGGAAATTAAAACATTTTGGTACAATTCCTTTCATATATTTATGAGTGAAAATCATTCTGACAATACTTAAATGCATGCTTAAAATTTTGTTTCTTTGCTTACATATATACAAAATTGAAGGCACCTTGGGGTTTTAATTTTGGTTCAACATTACACAGTAAACATTTCCCAACTGTCAATAAACGGTCTTCAAAAATGGTTGATTTCAATGGCTGCATAGTAGTCTATTATATTGATGGCTCACATTTTATTTCTCTATAGTTGTGCTTTGTTAGGTATTTGGGCTCTGAAGTTTCAGTTAGCACAGGATTCGTAGTAGGAGATTTGCAAAAATCCTCATTATATGTTATGCCGATCATTTTTGTAGAGTGAGTGAGAATTAAAAGACACAAACAAATGCTTTTTAAGCAATTTAATCCTTGATTTTATGTTCCAAGAAGAGAAAATATCATATGATCTGGCAAGTCCACTTCTGGGTATATATTCAAAAGAACTGAAAGCAGGGCATCAAGCAAATATTTGTACACCAGTATTTACAGCAGCATTACTCACAATAGCCAAAAGTGGAGACCACTCCAATGTTCATCATTAGATGAATGAATGAATGAATGAATGAAAAAATAAATAAATAAATAAATAAATAAATAAATAAATAAATAAATGATATTATTCCACCTTAAAAAGGAAGAGAATTCTGACAACATGCCACAACTTGGATGAATCTTGGAAACATTACACCAAATGAAATGAGCCTGGCAAAAAATGACAAATACCACATTTCCACCTTATATAAAGTATCTATAGTCATCAAATTCATAGAGGGGAAGAATGGTGATTGCCAGGGGATAGGGAGAGGGAACCTTGGGGAGTTAGTGTTTAATGGGTACAGAATTTTAGTTGGAATGATGAAAAAGTTCTGAAGATGAATAATGATAATGGTTACAAAATAATTTGGATTTGCTTAATGTCACTGAACTGTACACTTAAAAATGGCTAAAATGGTAACTTTTATGCTATGTATTTTGTTATGTTACCACAATAAAAAATATATAAAAAAAACCGCTGTAGGCTCTCTACTCTATCATATGATGTCAAGATAATTTAGGTTATGACAACAGTATCATTTGCCTTCCTAGGCCTATAATCTTGGGTCTCAAGATTTTTTTCTTCCTGCTTTTTAGCATCACTAAAAAGTAGAGCATGATAAGAATAGAGTTTCAGAAAAAGAGGATTCAAATGTATCAGTCTTGTCATTTAGCTATACAAATTTAAGCAAATTACTCAAATTCTCTAAATGAGAGATTACTTATTTTCTTAAAATAGGATTATAATGTTGACCCTCAAAATGCCATTGAAACCAAATAAAACAAGGTCATGAGAGAGCTTTAAAAATACAATGGTCATTAGGAATATTTACAAGTTCAAAAGTTTTGATAGGAACTAGGGGTATCTACCTATAATAAGTTCGTGGAATCTAGAAGCTGTATTGGATAAGGCAGGACATAAAGGTTAAAATTTCTGGCCAGGGCAGCCCAGGTGGCTCAGCGGTTTAGTGCCGCCTTCAGCCCAGGGTGTGATCCTGGAGATGCGGGATCGAGTCCCACGACCGACTCCCTGCTTCTCCCTCTGCCTGTGTCTCTGTTTCTCTCTCTCTCTCTCTGTCATTAATTAATAAATAAAATCTTGAAAAATAAAAATAAAAAAATAAAATTTCTGGCCAAAGTTTTTTATCTTTTTTTTATGATATTGCTAATACATGTGGTGCATCATATTGCTAATGTTTTCTAAAGTCAGCGTTGGGAGGCTAGGTGATAATTATCACCTTGTAATATTACTGAAATGTATTACTATTCAAATACATTCAAATTATCATCACCACTGATAGATAAAATTACATTAATGTCTTTTGGTTAACCATGCAATCTGACAACAGGCAAATTTCTGTACTTAAGGAATCCATTGAAAACTGAAATGTATTACATTGAAAAAAAAAAAACTTAGCCATACTTGTTGTTGGATAGTGAGAAAATATCAAAATAATTATAGTGTGATGTGATATGGCATGAATAAGGTGCTACATGGAATTACAAGGCACAGAATTCCTAACTTTGCCTGCGGGACGCAGGAGGTTTCCGCACAGAATCAGCCTTCTGGGCAGCCTGAAGGCTAAGAGGAGGATCCCGCCAGGCAGCAAAGACATTCTGAGGGGTTCCGCAGGGGGGCAGATGGTATGTGCAGAGAGACAGAGCAGCAGTGCTCAGGGAGTGCTGGTAAGTCCAAGGTTTCTAGATCTTAAAGTGGAGGAAGAGGGGTAAGAGGTACAAATGGACCAATAATTTAAGGCCATCTTATTATCAAAAGAATGCTGATTTTAGACTCTATCCTGGAGAGCCATCCTAAATTTTAAGCAAAGGAATAGCTTTTGATTTATGAAAGTGAGATGAAGTCCTATGAAGGTGTGGGGCAGCAGGAGCCGAGAGGCTGGAAGGTGAGTGTGGAACCTGCGCTGGCCGCCGGGTGAGCAGGGGCTAGGAGAGGCCCCCTGTGTGTGATAGAGGCTCCTCCGCAGTCAGACCTGATGGGCCCTGTTCAGCAGTTGATGTGAGGGGAGGGAAAACCCAGAGAGAGACTTTGCCTGATGGAGATTTTGAAAGAGAAGAGGTGTCATCTGTCAAGAGAACAGTAATTCCACCCATAAGAAGGATTCTCTACTAAGATTAAGTCAAATTAGACAGTGTATTTCTGAAGTAAGCTAAAATACAGCATTAATTTAAGGTATGTGCTGCTAAGGATGACTTATAATTCATGCGGAAAGTATAAACACAGAGGCGTTAGAATAGTTCTGATAAAACAGATCTGTGAATGGAGTCCTACTAGGAATAAAGCATAGAACACAAGGTTAAAAACATAACAACGACATAGACAATGACAATTTTCTTGACATTTTATATTTTCAAATGTCTAGATATTTGAGCCATTCATTGATCCATTCAGCCAATAAACATTTCTTTTGCACCATCTATGTGTCAGGCAATGTACCCAATGCCAGGGATGTAAGATGAACGTGATGTGATCCCCACAAACTTGAGGAGTTTGCAGTTTCGTGGAGAAGACAAATGTATGCAGAAATATTTTCAGGCAATCGCTAAAAGAAATAAAGAAGTATGAAGGGAGTTATCCAGGACTGGGGTAATCAATGCGTCCCAGATTGTTGAGACCTTCTTTCTTTTAGTTTCGGAATTCCGCATTATCTAGGGGATCCTTCAGTCTCAGGCAAATCGAGGTAAATGATCACCCTACTCAGCAGCACATAAGGCATCTTACACAGTAAGTGGTGCCAGAAAGACACAAGCTTTTGTTCTTGGCAGAGGGTGAGTATATTTTGGACTATGTGTTGGGAAGGATAGTGAAGAAGAATAAGGAAGGCAAAGTACACTATAGGCGAAAGGGAAAAGAAACACGCAAGGATTTGGAGGTGTGGACACCCATCATTTGATGTTTGCTATTTCTGGAGTACAAGGTCCTTATGCTGAATTTACAAATAATTTATTTTGTACTTGTTTATAAACAGTCCAAAGCTGCCAGTCAATTTGACTATTATTTATTAAAAAAAAGTGCTGATGCTAAGTTACTTGGCTGAAATGAAATTCACATGACAGATGAGGGCTTCTTCAAATCTTCTATGTGAGCATCCTAATGTCATCAAGGACTTAAAAATATTCACAAGGGCAAAGGTGTGTTTTTTAAAGAAACCAGGATGGATTATTCTCTCAGAGGAAAGTGCTGCTACATGGAAACAGCTGGAGACAGAATGAAAATAGCATGTATGCTCCCTTAAGAGGCAGTTCAGAGAAGAAGGAAAGGACAAAACTGAGTCTGGAACCCAGGAGAGGAGCAGCAAGAGAAAAATAACAGGCCTAAAGCAAGCAAGAATCAGCTGTGGGCAACTGGGTGGGCAGGATGGGCCTGTATTTTGAACTCTCAGAGAGTAGAGGGGGTAAGGTGTTGACATAATTAACACAGAGCAGAAGCTGGGACCCACGGGGGCAAGAAACAACCAGGTGTCCCTCAAATTCAAGTTTTTTAAAGGTATAAGCATTAGTAACTATAACACATAGAGGACTTATGGTTCTTGGAGTTGCCCTACTGGAAGGAGAACCACCCTGGGTTCACAGCATCCAAACCGGGGAGCTCTGATCGCCTGTGCCATCGGCCCACCGTGGAGCCACCAGGGTTGACAAGAACTG
Organism: Canis aureus; assembly: GCF_053574225.1. NCBI lineage: Eukaryota > Metazoa > Chordata > Mammalia > Carnivora > Canidae > Canis > Canis aureus. Next base: position 19,841,090 of record NC_135644.1, on the reverse strand, counting down.
AATGACAGCTCTAGGACTTCTCTGAGCCTTCAAACTCTCCTTGGTAAAAACACAGCTAATACACAGGACTGTTTCCACCTTCCTTTCCTGTCCTCCCTATCCTTCCCCCCTCCCTCCTTCCGTCTCCCTTCTTTCCTTTGCTCCTTCCACTCTTCTTTCTATTCAATATTCACTGAGCACTAAGCTGACCAGATACTGTTTTAAGTCCTGGAAACACAGCAGCAACGACACTTCCGGGCCACTTGATGTTTTTGTTCTGTGATTTATAATTTTTGTTTTGGGAGCATCTGGATGGTTCAGTGGTTTAGCGTCTGCCTTTGGCTCAGGTCATGATCCCGGGGTCCTGGGACAGAGTCCCAGATTGGGCTCCCCACAGGGAGCCTCCTTCTCCCTCTGCCTGTGTTATGTCTATGCCTCTCTCTCTCTGTGTCTCTCATGAATAAATAAAATCTTAAAAAATAATTTTTATTTTGGTTTCTTTTACAAGGGTGATATTAAAACACACACACAAGGTAGAAAGCAGAGCAGTAAGAGGTGTTATAGATACAGGATGGCCATGGAAGGGCGCTCTCAGGAGACCAAAGAGAAAGGCAGAGGACTCAGGTGTCCTGTTGATACTGTGGAACCTTTGTGACACTCCCTGCATCACCTACTTTTAAACTTCTTGTACGTAAGAGAAAAAATTAAAAAGCAATAATTACTTGGGCCACTGGAATTTCGAGGGGGGAGGGCATTCTCCGCTACTTTCTGTTTTCAGCAAAAAGCATTCCTGAACTGTCCAGAGGCAAGGAACAGAAACCAGGGTGAGTTACGAGAAGAGAGCAGTAAAAATCTATGTGAGAGATGACGGTGGAGACCAGGTGGCAGCAGCACAGGAAGCAAAAGGTGATGGGATTTCAGATTTACCCTGAAGGTAGAGCAAACAGGGGATCTGCTGACAGACAGGATGTGGTACAGAGAAAGATGAGCCAAAGGTCACTCTAAGGGTTAGGGCCTGGGATGCTAGGGTGGCTCAGGGCGCGAGTCCCGGGATCGAGTCCCATGTCGGGCTCCCTGCATGGAGCCTGCTTCTCCCTCTGCCTGTGTCTCTGCCTTTCTCTCTCTCTGTCTCTCATGAATAAATAAATAAATCTTTAAAAAAAAAAAAAGTGTTAGGGCCTAAGTGGGTAAGTAGTGATGCTATTTCCTAAGGAGAAGAATGAAATAAGGAGTAGATTTGAAGGGAGGGAAAGATCCACTGTTCTCTGTGGACATGTTAGGCTTGAGATCCTGGGACAGCCGAGGGGGAATGTAAACAGGCGGTGGTGTGTAGGAGTCAGCACCGGAGATGCACATCTGCAAGACACCAGCACACACACAGCACATAAAGCCACAGGCTTGGATGAAGTCAGCCAGTGGGCTGAATGGATTAAAAAAAGATTTAAAAGTTCAAGAGCCATGGTCTAGAACATTCTGAGATTTACAGGTCATAAAGAGAACACAGATCTAACAAAGGGGTGGACCGTAGGAAGGGGAAAGCCCAGGTAAGGCTAGCAGGCCAGTAGCCAGTGAGAGCCCTTAACGGGGAGGGGGGTAAAGGAGGGGCCGTGCTGAGCACAAAGAGCCCAGCAATCCACGTCAGAGCTAAGAAGTGGATGCACTGTGGAAGGAGCCTCGGTGTCCATCGACAGACGAATGGATAAAGAAGCTGTGGTCTATGTAAACAATGGAATATTCCTCAGCCATCAGAAACGACAAATACTCACCATTTGCTTCGACGTGGATGGACCTGGAGGGTATGATGCTGAGTGAAATAAGTCAATCGGAGAAGGACAAACATTATATGGTCTCATTCATTTGGGGAATATAAATAATAGTGAAAGGGAATAAAGGGAAAGGAGAGAAAATGAGTGGGAAATATCAGAAAGGGAGACAGAACATGAGAGACTCCTAACTCTGGGAAACGAACTAGGGGTGGTGGAAAGGGAGGTGGCCGGTGGGTGGGGGTGACTGGGTGGCGGGCACTGAGGGGGGCACTTGACGGGATGAGCACTGGGTGTTATTCTATATGTTTGCAAATGGAACACCAATAAAAAATAAATTTATTAAAAAAAAAAAGAAGTGGATGCAGGATCCGATGCAGGATCCAGCCGCACCGAGTGGCTGGCTGCCCTGCAGAAGGGGCTGCCCTGGGCCCCGGAGGCGAGCTGACACAGGGGACACAGCACGGGTGGATGCTGCCTACAGGAAATCTGCTAGGAAGGACAACGCAAGAATGGAGCAGCAGCTGGAAGGAAGAGTAACTGGAGAGTTAAGAATGGGTTCAGCAACTATAGCCAAACTGTGGAAGGAGCCTCGGTGTCCATCGAAAGATGAATGGATAAAGAAGCTGTGGTCTATGTATACAATGGAATATTCCTCAGCCATTAGAAACGACAAATACCCACCATTTGCTTCAACGTGGATGGAACTGGAGGGTATTATGCTGAGTGAAATAAGTCAATAGGAGAAGGACAAACATTATATGTTCTCATTCATTTGGGGAATATAAATAATAGTGAAAGGGAATATAAGGGAAGGGAGAAGAAATGTGTGGGAAATATCAGAAAGGGAGACAGAACGTAAAGACTCCTAACTCTGGGAAACGAACTAGGGGTGGTGGAAGGGGAGGAGGTCCACCAGCAACTGGGTGGCGGGCACTGAGGGGGGCACTTGACGGCATGAGCACTGGGTGTTATTCTGTATGTTGGCAAATTGAACACCAATAAAAAATAAATTTATTATTATTAAAAAAAAAAAGAATGGGTTCAGCAAAGGGCTCTCACACCACGCTCCTTGCAGACAGAGGAAACAACGACGGGGGCAGGAGAGAGAAGTGGAGGGAGAGAGCCCTCCAGGAGGTGGTGGGGGGCTGCGCGTGGGGGGCACACCCGGGGAGGACAGTCGCTGGGGGCAGGCAGGCCTGGTGACAGGCCGATGGAGACCTTCTCTTCCAGTCATTCCTCCGACTCAAGTAGGAGGCAGCATTTTTAGCTGAGAACAGGGAAGGGGGAAAGGGGACTGGAGGCTTGAGGAGGGAGGAGAAAGTGTACAAAGCAGTTGGAGTGAGAGAATTCACTAGAGAAACACAGCAGCTGCCAGGCAGCATGTGAGGGCCCACTGGGGTCTGTGGTCATAATTCAATGGGAGGCCAGTCAATGGTGTTGCGTTTTCCTTACAGCGCTTCCTGCTGCTCAGGGGCAAGTGTGGAATAAGTGGACAGCTGGGTTCAACCGAGGCTTCCCCAACAGGCAAAGGGAGGAGAAGAGAAGTGATTGTGTTATAAAAACATAATCAGTGGATATTTACCTGGTTTGCGCTCTAAAAGCTGCTGTAAATGAAACACCGCTTGTTCATAGTCCTGTTTCCTGAACATGAGGTCGGCCATCATCTATAAAGGTAAAAGTTGGTTCTAAAAATATTGCCGAAAAAAAAAAAAAATAAAAATAAAAATAAAAATAAAAATATTGCCGTATTGACAAAGCGTATCCTTTCCTGTCAAGATTTAGGGCTACGTAAACACACACGAAAAACAAGAGGAGGGCAAAGTTTATAAAAAGGAGCCGTTTAAAATTCAAGTACACCTTCAGCAGATTAGCCCTGATATCAGCCTAACGGGAGATAATTAAAGATGTGAAACAGATCGCTCTGCTCACAAAACTTTATTTTTAGCAGAAAATATGTCTCAAGTGGTTATTTTAAAAATAGAAATTTGAAGGGAATTGCACACTCTATGTGTTATCATAGAAAAGATGCCTCCCTGGACGTGGCTAAAATGACGAGAAGATTTTTAAAGACCCCAAACACTCTTAAACCCTAAATATTTCAAAGGAATAAAATGAGCAAGATCTACTGAGCTTTTCTTATTGTGTGTTTTAGAAGGGATACTTTTTATATTTCTTTTCAGCCATAATGATAACTTTCAGTGAACCTCACACACTGTCATCTATGTAGCTGTTTGAAAAGCAATGCATACCTCAACCCAGGCAAAAATGAGGAAGCAAAGCAAAACTCAGAAACACACCATCTTAGAATGACAGTTTTTTTCTGTAACTCCAAAAGTCCCACAGAAACTTTTAAATGAGTCCAGCATCTCTGGCTAAGTACAAAAAACTTAGTCTTTAGCAAATGGTAGCTTTATCCCGTGAACAGCTCCTGACGAAGGATCCTCTTAGGCATGAAGGAAAATTAACGAGACCCAAAAGCGTAAGTAAAGGCTAGACTAGGTTTACTATTCTTTGTTTCTTAAGAAACAAAAAGATTCTTGGTCTTTATTGGTAAAATGTATTAATGATGTTAAAAATATTATTTCTTCCAAAAGCCAACACAAGCTAGGCCTAAGTATTAGTTTTATCGGGGTAAAATTTGAAACCTCCACATGAAATATAAAACACAATGCCTTGGGGATCCCTGGGTGGCTCAGTGGTTTAGTACCACCTTCAGCCCAGGGTGTGATCCTGGATCGAGTCCCATGTCGGGCTCCCTGCCTGGAGCCTGCTTCTCCCTCTGCCTGTGTCTCTGCCTCTCTCTCTGTGTCTCTCATGAATAAATAAATAAAATCTTCAAACAAACAACAAAACAAAACAAAACCACAATGCCTTTACAGCACTGAAGTCTCCTGGACTAACCATGGTGGCAGCCTCATTGTCCTGGTCACTCTGGAGAAGTAGAGCACATTGCCGGAGGCAGGCATCTGGATCTTCCTGTGCCAGGTATAATCGTGCCAGCTCCAACATTATCTGTACAGAAAAAGTGCAACACCAGTCAGAAACTGTTTTGGAATAAAAAATGAATAAGGAGGGACACCTGGGTGGCTCAGCAGTTAAGTGTCTGCCTTCAGCCCAGGGCGTAATCCTGGAGTCCCGGGATTGAGTCCCACATCGGGCTCCCTGCATGGAGCCTGCTTCTCCCTCCTCCTGTGTCTCTGCCTCTCTCTCTGTGTCTCTCTCTCGAATGAATAAATAAAATCTTTAAAAAAAAATGAATAAGGAAAATGTGTGTGACTTTTGTGTGACCAAAAGTGATTGCAGTAAACATGCCCAGCACGACAGGCAGGAAAACTATAGGCATGTTCGGCTTTACTTTCTCCAATACTGGAAAAAAAGGAAAAGAGAAACACAAAGCACTGTGGAAAGGATGCTGATCTTAAACCAGATATTAGATTCTAGTCTAGGCTTCTCCACGATGGGCCCAAGTCCCTGTTACCTCTTGAAACCTGTTTTCTCATTTGAAAAATAAAAAGCTTGAAGCAGATAATTTCTAAGGTATCCTTCAGATTTGAAACCATGATTCCAACTCCTTTAGCTGTCACTAAACAAGGTACCTGTTTGGTTATGCCTTAAAGGTTCTTTTTGCCTTACATCTGAGTTGTATTAATTTTAAAAGGTTCAATTTAAAACCTTAAATTCTAACATAGGGTTGTCTTTTGTTCTACATCATGAAATAAGTCTCAGAGACAAATACCATATGAGTTCACTCAGATGTGGTGTTTAAGAAACAAAACCAAAAAGCAAAGGGGAAAAAAAGAAGAGAGAGAGGCATAAACCAAGAAATAGACTTTTAACCACAGAGAACACATGGAAGGTTACCAGTGCGTGTGTGTGTGTGTGGGGGGGTGGGGAATGGGTGAAATAAGTGATGGGGATTAAGGAGGGCCCTTGGAGTGATGAGCACGGGGTGTTGTGTGGAAGTGCTGAATCACACTATATGGTACATCTGTAACTAATATTACTTTATGTTAACCAGAACTTAAGTTAAAAAAAAGAAAAAAGAAAAATATACATTTTTTTAAAGAAAAAATCATCTATCAAGTTCTGAGAGAGTAACAGGATTTTAGTTTACATAACCAGACACATAAAGAAGTTTTCTATACCAGTATTGTCCTTACATTTATCCTCATGCTGTGCCAATTGAGATAACAGATTCTAGTCACACTTTTGTTCATATCCACCAAACAGCAATTGAAATACAGAGGTATGCAACCACAGTTTAGTAAACTCAACTGAATCATCTAGATCCAGATATTTGAAATTGAGAAATTGTTTTACAGTGATTACTAAAATACAGATTAATATAAAAGAACTCCAGAGCTTATGGATTTTCTTTATAACACTTTACCATAATAATTTTTAAAGCTCTAACATTAGTGTAAGGCATCATAAGTATTTTGAAGAATTTCTAGAAAAGATGCTTATTTTTCAGCTTGTATTTTTATGACATTTTTCTTTTCTTTCTTTCTTTTTTTTTAAACAAATAAGCTGGTCAAAATTTTACATTTGGGGCCACAGTATAACAAATGACATCTGGAATAAAAGGTGGTGAAAATTTTACAAAGGTACTGACCTTATTATCTGTATCACAGTGAACAAGAGCCTCTCTATAAAACTTAATTGCTTTTTCATAGTCTCGCTGAGCAACAGAATGTTTTGCAATCCCTGCACAAATTTCAGCTGCTAACTGTTTCTGTGCGGGAGCTGCGTCTGGCTGTTCCATCTGAACACGCTTTAGTACCCGAGTTTGTAATTCTCGAGCCTAGAAAAAAAAATATGGATAAAAAGGAATTTTAAAAAGAAATAGAAAATAAATGAAACAATTCTCAATAACTCACACACAGCATAATTTTACAGAAGATCTACTTATGCCTTATTGGCCCTCAATCTAACAAAGCCTGATCCAAGGAAAATGTCTTAATTGAGGTCTTAAACATGCACTTGTTTGCAAATGAGCCAGCATGCACGTATCTTTCCAACTGAAGTACACAAAAATTACGGAGTCTTTTCCCACTGTAATCAGGATTATGTACAGAAAGCTCACTAAGGAGGAAATGCAACCATGAAACAAATATTTGAAAAAATAATCTAGGTGCTGTAATTAAATAAGTGGAAATGTAAAATGTTTATTAAATTAATAAACTACTATCTAAACATTATTAAATCAAATATTGGCAAGTCTCAGGCACTAAGTACATCCATATATTGTTGATGACATACAAATGAGTCCAATCTTTCTGGAGAACATCCTCACAAAACATGCTAACTCGATAAACTAACCAGACTATTGAATCTAGCTGGTTTACTCTTTGGAAGGCTATTATGGATATTACTTAGAAGAAAAAAAGAAAACATGTTATCTGTCATAAGGGAAAAAATATCTTTTGTTTGTCGCAAAAACACAAAAAGAAACAACAAGAAAAAAACAAACCTGAGAGCAACTCAAATGTCTAATGACAGAGAAATGACTATTGACTGGCAGAGTTTATGTAAGGTCCAGTGCTAAACACACCCAGGAAGGGAGGGGTGCCTTCGAGGTGAGAAGGTACAGTAGGTTGCTAAGCTGGAAGATTATGGGCCTTACTACCTACATGTTTGATTTCTGAAACACTGAGACCTTCCTTTCGTAATTGATAGAGAAATCCTATGTTTTAGGTCTTCACAATAAAATTTAACTTTGAGCTATAGATAAGCATCCACTAATGCATTCATGCATTCATTTAACAAAGAATAAATGGCCACCATCTGCCACACATTCTGCTACACACAGGGAGCCCTTCTGGGCACTCTTGTCAAAATGTTGGTTGACAATTGGTCTTTGATGAAGATGGTCTAAAGCTGAGTATTCTTTAGAACCAGAGGTCATAATATTAATTTAAGGCATCATAATAAGCGTTCTTTTAGAAATGAAAGAGGAAAGATTAGAAAAATAATGGTGTATAGAGCATGTAGTAAAGATTAATACTGTTTCATGAAATTTTTATTTTGGTTATACTAATGTATGTTTACTTAAGTACAGAGGGATGTGTACACAGGATTGTTTCATGTTGTGTTGTATCAGCAAATATTGGTGTGCATGGTTTTGCACATAGGTGCACAAACATCCACTCTTACACACAAAAAAACTCTGAAACAATTGGTCTAAATAGACTGATTGTATCTGTTTCGCAGTATCTTTTACACCTGTTGTGCCAGTTTAATTATTAATTCTACCTTCTTCCCTTTCAAAAGTATTTGATTTGAATCATAAATTCTATGGTTATTCTACGTCTCAAGGATATACAATTCATTCTCTAAATAGTCTAATTTTTACCCCTGCATCAACTAAATCTCTACAAAGTCAGATAAGATCTCATTAGCTTAATTTCCTAGATGTTGTGATGCTTTGCATTTTCTTTTTTTCTTTTTAAGATTTTATTTATTTATTTGAGAGAGATTGAGAATACCTGTAGGGAGAGAGAAGCAGGCTCCTTGAAGAGCAGGGAGCTAGACATGGGGCTCAATCCCAGGATCCTGAGACCATGATCTGAGCCAAAGGCAGATGCTTTAACTGACTAAGCCACCCAGGTACTCCTATGCTTTGAGTTTTCTTAAAGGTAAATAATCAGGGCACAGTTTTTTGAGCACAAATTTTTTGCATTTCCTATTAAAGGCATTTCATAAAAGAACACTCATCAATTATTATAAGTATATACAATAATCATTAGGAAACATTTTCATATAGAATAAAATTTTTTTGAATAATTGATACCATTCCCTATGTTTTCCCTTGGATTCCAGAAAGATCAGAACTAAATTTAATTATCTGTTACAATAACTATGTTGACTTTGATTGTCAATATATTTAACTTTTCTCTTCCTCTTCTTATTTTATAAATTCCCTAAAATCCTTGGATAGATGAAGCATAAACATCTTATTCCACAGACTTAAATACAATCTGTTCATATTAATGAAAACTATATAAAGTTATGAAAGTCATAAAATTGTTAGTGTTTTATAGCATATAGGTTGTTTATATCTGATTTAGATTTTATTTTCACAAAAAAATGGTTAATATGCCAAAAGTGGACTTTTTTTCCCTATATTTGTTCCTGCAATTAAAAACTTAAAATAAGTTTCCTTTCAGTCACTCAGCTAAAATTTTAAGCACCTATCATGGAAGACAGATTTTTTAAGATGACTCCCATGATTCTCACTTCTTGGTCTTCACTCCCTGGTACGATCATCACCCCTCTCTGTGTGAGGTGTAACCTTAACTTGCTTGTAACCAACAGAACATGGCAAATATACTGGAATGTAACTCCCACGATTACAGCACATAAGACTCTGTCTTGTTAGCAGACTCATTCCACAGTCCTCCTCCCTTGCTGACTTTGAATAAGATAAGTAGTCCTATTAGCTGGCCTACCAGGGAAAGAGCTGAAGAACTTCTAGGATTTGAGAATCTCTAGGATCTGCAACAAGGAGCAAACAAGAAGCTGGAGCTCTTGTCTTATAGCCTTGAGGGAATGAATTCTACTAATAACCTATATAAGCTTGGAAGTAGATCCTCCACCAGGTAAGTCTCTAGATGAGGACCTAGCCCTGGTTACAACTTGACTATCTTGACACCTTGTAGAGGACCCAGCTAAACCATGCCCAGAATACTGACCCACAGAAACTGTGAAAAAAATAAATGCGTGTATTGTCTTCACCAACTAAAATTTATGCTAATTTGTTACACAGCACAGAAAACTAATGAGTCAAGTATTTGCTAGGGGCATAAAACATGAGACTATACCCACACTCATGGAAATTTTAATTTTAGCAGAAAGATACATAATAAAATAACTACCACAAATTATGAGTTTTATGGCTGAGAAATACCAGTCCCTGTAGGAGTACATAATACGAAACCTAACCTGGTCTTGGAGGTGAAGTGAGATTTAAAGAATTATTGGTAGTCACACCCAGGTGAGTTTGGGAGAAAAAGGGAGATGGAACTAGAATATAGGCATTAGGAATTACAGGTGAGGGATACTATTGCTTAGCCAGAGAATTAGAAGGAAAAATGGCTAGAAATACAGAGAAAATTTACATCAGGTAAGTTTGTTAAATTATTTGGTTTTTATTCTAGAAGGAAGCTTCTTCTATAGGGCAATTACTACTACATGTTTATAAGCCATGGAGTGACAAGATCAGGTCTGCCTTTCAGACTAATTATGCTGGTGTTGGAAGAGAATAGGGATCAGTGAGGAGGCTATTGGAGGCATCTGGCAAAAGATAATGCTGGACGGGGCTAAAAGGTGACAGAGATGACAGAGATGGAAAACTGTGGAGTTATTTCAGAAATCTGAAATTTTTAGAAAGTAAAATTAATAAGACTCGGGGCTTCCTTAAATGCAGTACGTTTTTCCACTTCCTAAAATGTTTAGCAACTATGCAAAAATACTGTGATGGAACCCTTCAAGTCCTATAATTTGGGGATTAGGCTCAGTAAATGGCTCCTAAATAAATGAACTTAAAATATTAAAAACTTTTATGACATTTATAAGTTTTTATTTGAACTGTAACTCAAGATTTATCATTTTGGAGATAAGAATGCAGAGAATGTTAACAAGAAGAATTTTATGGTTCTTTACATTTTATTAAAGATGAATAATCTCTGTGCTATAACATATAAGCTTAAAATTAGTAAAATTTGGTTCATTGACATTGTCTAACCATGTATACTGTTTATTCTCCTCTTAGTGTTGCTTGATGTATCTGCTCAGATAACATAAGGACTCATGTAACCAGGGCAATGGGACTAGCAGTATTCATAAAAAGGTAAAATAGGCCAAATTCACTTCTGAAATATTTTCGATGTCTGAATTTACTAAAATTACACGTTCCTAGTAGCTAATGGTAGCTAACCTAAGGTTAGGTATAATTTTCTTATCATGTGATCAGAAAATACGGATTAAAACATACCAACAATTAAGGATAAGATATTAACATTTTAAAGATTACATGTTGTAATGAAATCATAAACTTAGATGGGTATCACAGAAATCAATTCATTCACAGCTAGAATAAAAAAAATTGGACATTTTGACAAGTTATTGAAATATGTCATTTTACACACATAAACACACACACACACACACACCACTATTAGCTAATGCTCAAAGTCAAAATATTTGATACATTTTTTGGAGAATGCAGAACTCTTTTGAGTACGTGAAAATTAGGTCAAAAGGTGGCAAGCAGTGTGGTCTCCTAAACACAGGATTACTAGTGAAATGCTCTATGTTCCACTTCAAGCTCAGAAAAGATGTAGGATAAATCAATGAACGAACCTCACTTAATAGACACATGTTGAACTAAGCACTCAGTAATGACAGAAACACATTATTTCAAATCTACATGGAACCTATACCAAGATTTATTATAAGATAGAAAGCAAGATTTAACAAATATCAAAGGATTGAATCGTTCAAAGTATGTCTTTGACCACAATGGAATTAAACTAGAAACCAAGATCCAAAAGATAAAAAGGACTGAAATATAAAGAACAAACTGGTGGATGCCAGAAGGGAGGGTATGGAAGGATGGATAAAATAGGTGAAACTGATTAAGAGGTACAAAAAAAAAAAAAAAGGATAGCAAGAAAATCAGAACTGCTTGGAAATAACCAAGGAGGTAATCAAAGTGGAAAGGAGGAATATTATGAACTGAGTAATAATAAACTTTATTTATTATTTAAAGTTTAAAGGAGGTAGCTAAAGCAATGCTTAGAGAAAAATCCATTACCTTAAAGGAACAAGAACAGAACTAATGCCAACTAATCCATTATCTAACATACTATTTGAATAAGCTAGGCAAAGATCAGCAAACCAAATCCAAAGAAAGTAGAAGAATTTAGTTAATGAACTAAAAGGAAAAACATTAATGAAGCAGAAAAGGCAAAAGTAGGTTTTTTTTAAAAAATATTAAGATAATTAATGCCTGCCATAATTTATTATTAATAGTAGAAGGAAAATAAAACAAAATCTCCTATATCAGGATCATAAAATAAGTCCTTTTTATAGTACTTGCAGACATTCAAAAATAAGATATAATGAAGAAATTGATGTCAATCAACTGGACAATTTGATGAAATGAACAAATTACTTAAAAATGCAACAGTTCAAACTAATATAAGAAGTTTAAAAATAGTTTAAAATCTGGAGATGTTGAATTCACTAATAAAAACCTTCCATCAATGAATCCTCAAGATCCAAATGGGTTTTAATATTGAATTGTTCTAAACATTAAAGAAATAGCAACAGTCTTAGAGATCCAATCTCCCTCATGAACACAGATATACAGATTTTGAACAAAATATTAGTATCTTTAAATTTCAGCAATATCTTTTTAAAAATCACAACAAAGTGACATTTATTTAAGGAATATAAGGGTGGTTTAACATTTGAAAATCAATCGATTTAATACACCACATTAACGGGGAAAAATAGGGAGAAAAGTCATGAGCATCTTGATAGCTGCAGAGGGTGAAGTTGATAAAATTTAAGTCATCTATTTAAAAAATTGTCAACAAAATAGAAATCGAAAAATCATCAAAAACCATCAGCTGCTTAGGAATACAATTAAGCAAATGTGTAGAAAACCTCTTCTTAGAAAACCTCAAAATATTAAGAGAAATTAAGGAAGATATAAATAAGCAAAAGAGAAAAAAATGAGTTCAAATTCTGCCTGTGACCTAGTCATGTGACTACACAAATTATTAAACCAAGTTTCTCAGCTCTAAAAGAGAATTAAAAATATCAACTCATTCTAACTGTTATAATAATTAGCAATAACACATTTAAGCAGTACAACCCACTGGCATTCAATCATTATTTCTATTTTGGCTTATTTTCTGTGGCAGTTGGGCTGAAATAAATTGTCTTCCTCTTATATGTGGCATATTCCCTTCTGCTCTGACCTCCCACCCCACAACCATTCAGAAATAAATGCATATACCCGTTGTAATGAAGTGATTGCATCATCAGGTCTTTCCATTTTACTATAAACTTTTGCTAGAAGAACATGAGAACGTCCATCTTCCATTAGAGCTGACAGTTCATTTACTATAAAAGAAGATAGTGAGAACAAATATTCATTTTATTTATTTATTTTTTTTTATTATTTTTTTTTAATTTATTTATGATAGTCACAGAGAGAGAGAGAGAGAGAGAGAGAGAGACACAGGCAGAGGGAGAAGCAGGCTCCATGCACCGGGAGCCCGATGTGGGATTCGATCCCGGGTCTCCAGGATCGCGCCCTGGGCCAAAGGCAGGCGCCAAACCGCTGCGCCACCCAGGGATCCCTTTTTTTTTTTTTTTTTTTTTTTTTTTTTTTTTTTTTTACAAATATTCATTTTAAATGAATGTTTACATTTTCTACAAGTTTTGATAGTGGTCTTACAAAAGAACGGTTTGACTAATAGTGAAAAAAAAAAGTTGAAAAACTTTGTTGGTTAATTGAAGAATGGCCAAATTAAAAAAAAAAAAAAAAAGATTTAGGATAAAAACTAGCTGGAAGAAAAGTTAAAGGACTAGATAACAACAAGGTTTTCCTTTTTTTTATTTTTTAAGATTTTATTTATTTATTCAAGAGAGACACAGAGAGAGAGGCAGAGACACAAGGCAGAGGGAGAAGCAGGCTCCATGCAGGGAACCTGACGTGGGACTCGATCCTGGGTCTCCAGGATCACACCCTGGACTGAAGGTGGCACTAAACCGCTGAGCCACCCCGGCTGCCCCAACAAGGTTTTCCTTAAAAGTGTATTAAAAGATAACAATGTAACAACATATAGGAATTTCAATTTTCATTTTTAAGCCTATAAACATCTTTGTTTATTGAGGTCATTAAAAAATAATAGAGACAAGTTGCTATGGGCAATTAAGAAGGTAACTGCTGTTTTTAAAATAACAGGTACTTGATACGTGATGAAATATGGACCTTCAGAGCACCAACTTTGATGGCAATATGGTTTCAAATCTAGGCCTTCTCATTTACTAGCTATTTAACCTTGAACAAGGTACTGATCCATTTTGTGCTTCTCTTTCATCTGTAAAATAGCAGAAATAACAGTACCTATCTCATAGGGTTGCTATAAAATTTAAAAAGTTAGTAAGTTATGAAATAAGTTGCATGTGCAAAGCAATTAAAATAATCTAGTTAAGTACTATTTGAATACCTGGTATTATTACTTAGTGATTTAAGAGCAATAAAAAAACCCTAGATAAGTAATAAAAATATGTTTCTTCCACTATCAAGTGCCACATGTATATCAAAGTGGTTTATATATATTATTTATTTCAAATCTCAGCCTGAGGGGCAGGTTCCATTATTGCTATTTTACAGGTAAGAAAAGCCATGAGATGGCACAGGAACGAGGAGACTGTCACATGGGTCAGAGGAGTAATGTTGCGTACATGAGAAGGGCCCCACAGCTCTCTCTGAAGACTCTCTGAGGGAAATGGGAGATGGCTGTGAGCTTGAGCAGACAAGAGCAGATCTATTTCATTTAAAGGCTCAATGTATCTACCCTACGACCCACAATTGCACTACTGGGTATCTACCCCAAAGATACAGATGCAGTGAAATGCCAGGTCACCTGCACCCCAATGTTCATAGTGGCAATGTCCACAACAGCCAAACTGTGGAAGGAGCCACGATGTCCTTCAACAGATGAATGGATAAAGAAGATGTGGTCTGTATATACAATGGAATATTACTCAGCCATCAGAAAGGATGAATACCCACAATTTGCTTTGAAGTGAATGGAACTGGAGAGTATTATGTTGAAATAAGTCAATCAGAGAAGGACAATCATCATATGGTTTCACTCATACATGGAATATAAGAAATAGTGAAAGGGATTATAAGGAAAAGGAGGGGAACTGAGTGGGAAATATTAGAGAGGGAGACAAACCACGAGCGAGTCCTAACTCTGGGGAACAAACAGGGTTGGGGAAAGGGAGGTGGGCGGGGGGCTGGGGTGACTGGGTGATGGGTACTGAGGAGGGCACTTGACGGGATGAGCACTGGGTGTCATACTGTATGTTGGGAAATTGAATTTAAATAAAAACAAATGGCAAAAATAAAATAAAATGTAAATAAATAAATAAAGGACTGCAGCTGCCAGGTTGAGAGAAGTTACAGCAGGGCTGTGGGGCTGAGGACGGAATAGGGAGTAGAGGTGGCAGGTCACTGCCACAATCCACTGGAGACGACGGCAGCTTGTACAGGGGGGGGCAGCTGTGGAACCAGTGACCCAGACTGGGGTTCTGAATATATTCAGAAAGTATAATCAACAGTCGGGGACCAGGGTGACAGCTAGGATTTGGGCTCTCAGCACGGCCAAGAGGATGAAGCTGTTACTGAGACAAAGAAGGCTACAAGGGGAAGAGATGTGGGGAGGCAGCTCAGGAATTCCTGTGCAGACAGGCCAAGTTTAAGATGCTTATTAGAACCCAGGTGCTACTTCTGCTACATGAAGGTGGGCGTGTCAAGGAAACTGAGCCTTACATTGCCGATTTAAAGACGGGGGTAATCATAATCACCTCAAAAACAAATGTGGACATTAATGAAATTATAATGAAATGCTCAACAAATATTTATTACGTGAAAGCATTTATATTACATAAATGTCATAAACTTACACCCATATAAGCAGAACGTGCCACTTGAATCTCTCTTTTTTTTTTTTTTTAATTTTTATTTATTTATGATAGTCACACACACACACACACACAGAGAGAGGCAGAGACACAGGCAGAGGGAGAAGCAGGCTCCATGCACCAGGAGCCCGACGTGGGATTCGATCCCGGGTCTCCAGGATCGCGCCCTGGGCCAAAGGCAGGCGCTAAACCGCTGCACCACCCAGGGATCCCTCTCTCTTCTTTTATAACCTTTTCAAAACTGCATATGCACATGTAAGGCCATCTGTAGTGTTTCAAGCAAGGTCTGACAGACCCATGTAAATATTTTTATGAAACTAATAACACTTTATATAGTAAATGCATCCAAAATCAGAAGAATTTAAATACCGACTTCATCAAAGCAAATTAAAATACCATTTTGAAAACCTAGGAAACGTACAGTGGGCTGACCTTATCATGTATCTGAAGACATTTACAGTGGATATGACACTGGCAAAAGCAAAATAACTCAGGGCAACAAAATGGAAGGTTCCCAGAAGCAGTCATACATATAAATAAGTTTATTATATGATAAAAGTGGCATTTCGATAAATGGCACTGAAATAAAATTGTTCTCAATTTGGCAAACTATATAGTAAAAACTGTATATGGATTAAAGCACAAAAATTAGAGTTCTACAAAAATTCCAGAAAAATATAAAAGAATATTTTTACAATGTTAGGATGAGGGAATTTTTTTTTTTTCTGAGCATGATAGGAAATTTGGGACTCAAAAAAAGAAAAGATTAGTATATGTGATAATTAAGTATTCTATCTGACTGAGGAAATGAATTCAATTGAAAAAACAGAACAAAAGGATAGGCTGGAAGAAGATGTCTGCAAATGAGTAACAGGTAACAGACGATGAATCAGAGGTTCAGGGTCGAAGACAAAGGATATGAACAAAAACATCCCAGAAGAAAATGTGACCTACAGACACAAAATGATGCCTAACCTCATAACCATCAAAGAAATGCAAATTAAAATGGTTTTCCCCACTATGAGCAATACTACCCAATGACAGGCCATGGTAGAAAGAACCGTGGGGCATATAACTCAATTCTAGGAAGCACACAGAGGTATGTAAACAAGGGCCCGGTCTCAGTACAGCCTCTAACTTCTTCAATCTAACTGTCTATCAACAGGGGACTTGTCAAATAAATCATGACATCAACATAGAGTAGAATGCTGTACCTGTGCTAAAGAAAATAAGGAAAGCTACATTTACCAACAATAGAAGCTATTAAGCGAAAAATGCCTACTGCAGATGGGTAGTATAATATGATCCCATTTTGGAAGGAAAAGCATGGTATGTAATTATGTGAGAGAGAGAGACAAAGAGGCAAGGTGGAGACATTAATTAGGATGATACACAAGGTAAATATGGTTTTGTCTGGAGAGTGGGGTAACAACTTTCATTCACTTCTATAATCTTTAAATTCTGACAATGAGTAAGCGCTAGATTTTATTTTAAAAATAAAGATCTTTAAAAAGCAAATTTGCACAAACTTGTAAGAAGGCAATTTATAAATTGCCAGTTAAGTTTTAAATCCACACAGTTTCTGACTTAGCATCTTGCTCTTAAGAAATATAAGCAAGTACATAACAACTAATGAGCTAGAAGGATATTTACTGGAACACAGTTTAAATCAAAAGAATGGAAAATCAACTAAATGCCCAATAACTGAAGGAAAGTATAAAAACACTTTGGAGTTCTAGAATATTACGACATCATTAGAATGATATGAAATGTACTAACATCAAACTATATCTGGGACATGTTGTCTGTGAAAAAGGTACAGAATGGGAAGAACAATACATTTGAAAGAAAAGTTATGCATACTGCACTTACATATTTACATATACACTAAAACACAAAAATGGTTGCCTCTAGAGGACAGTTTGAGAATAGGCAAGTAGAATTTACAGGAGAAATTGGGGACTTACATATTATACTCTTTTAGAGTGTTGAATTTTTTAAAAAACCTTAAAGAGGAGTAAAGATTACAAAATGTTTACTTGATGTATAAAAACATCAGATGGGGGATCCCTGGGTGGCTCAGTGGTTTGGTGCCTGCCTTTGGCCCAGGGTGTGATCCTGGAGTCACGGGATCGAGTCCCACATCGGGCTCCCAGCATGGAGCCTGCTTCTCCCTCCTCCTGTGTCTCTGCCCCTCTCTTTCTCTCTCTCTCTCTCTATCATAAATAAATAAATCTTAAAAAAAAAAACAACTTTAAAAACATCAGATGTAGTTACAATTTATTTATCTATCTATCTATCTATCTATCTATCTATCTATCTATCTATCTATTTATTTATTTGTTGTGTGTGTGTGTGTGTGTTGGTAGTTGCAATTTAAAGAAAATTCCCTTTATGTCATTTTGGAAAGTAAAGTATCCTTCCATCCTAAACAGCTAACAGAATTAGCTGTTTCATATATCTGTTTAAATTAGATTATTGAAATATCTTATTTTAGTGGAGTGACATGCTCATAAATGAAATAATCAACCTCACATATATAAAACTGAGAATACGAATACACATTTATATAATATAAAAATAAAATAGATCTGACATATCAGGTATGGTATATTGTTTTTTTTTTCCAAATCAGAAAGACTTTCATACCAGGTTCACGAGCTAGAGCATGTTGAAGAACTTTTTCTGCTTTGTCATACCATTTCAATTTTAATAAAAGCTCAGCCAGGTCACAGCAAAGGTAATTTTGTTGTCCACTTTTCAGAGCAGCTTCATAGTAAGTAATTGCCTAAACAAAAAGCATTTCAGTTAGGAAAATAAGGCAATGAGAATTGTGTTAAGCACTGATATTTTAGACATTCTATACTTAAAGCATATAGAAATTGGAAATACCCGAGGAGAAGCTTAGGCATGTACCTATTAGTTAAGCATACATTTTTCTTAGACAATCAAACATCACACAAGGCAACTAGCATTTCTTATGAAATGCAGCTGATGAAAAGTGTTGGGTGAATTTTTTTCTTTTTTTTTAAAGATCTTATTTATTTGAGAGATTGAGAGTAAGCGAGTGAGAGAGAGCATAAGTGGGGAGAGGGGCAGAGGGAAAAGAAGTAGACTCCTTGCTGAGCAGGGAGCCAGACACAGTGCTCAATCCAGGGACTCTGGGACCATGGCCCGAGCTGAAGGCAGATGTCTAACCGACTGGGCCACCCAGGTGCCCCTAGGTGAAAAATTTTTTTTTACTAGTTTTCTTCTAGTGGCCAGCGAACTTTATGAATGCAAATACTCTACCAGTCGTTGTATATATGTTTAATAGTACCAGGAAAAGAATAAGAATGTAACAACTAAAGGAAAATCCACTATCCCCACTAGAGGGCCGGTATAGCGCACAGCTTACCAAAACTGGTTCATCAGAAAGGACATCTATCATGCTTTGTCATATAATGAAAACGATGTAACCAGAGCAACTTCCTCATAATTGATTGGTTGCAGGGTTTAGGGTTAGGTTGCAGAAGTAAATTTTAGGGTCCAAAGAGTCTTTGTAAAATGCAGCGATGAAGAGACACTGAGAAAGTCTTTAACATAAATTCCAGTTTATGAATATAAATTTGGAGTTTACAACCATCAAGATATAAAACAGTGTTTGCTGAAGACTTCTCACAGAGCAGGGCTTGAAACATTTCATCCAATACACATATATTTCAAACACGTAAAGTACTTACCTTTGCATAGTTGTGAGTTTTGACAAGTGCTTTCCCAATTTTGCTTGCCAGTGTTCCATCTTTGGGATTCTGATTTAATGCTTGCTCATACGCTACTATGGCTTCTTCGGGCTAATGTTGGCAGATACAAAAAATAAGCAATGAATAAACAGCTGAGCTGGATCCCACTAAAGGGCAACATTTCTATAATTGAGTTCTATCCCTGGAGTATTCACTCAGTGAGACAAATAAAGCACATAGTTAAGTCTAGACACAACAATTTTAGAGAGGTGACAGTCACTAGTGTTACGTGTAACTCATTAGTAAACACTTTTCTAGCCAGTAGCTCTCTTCATTCTTCTGCTTACAAGAGACTCTTGGTTCTGATACCATCTCTATTTCAAATGATAGTGCTGAATTACTGGATCTCAATTTGAAAACAATAACTATATCGTAATGCTTATCTCCATTTTACTGTGATGACTGGATCATTAAATATTAAATAACATTTAATATTTAATAGAATATGAAGCTAATCACAATAAAAAGAGTTTTGATGTTTTTTTTAAAAAAATCTGAGTTCAGTAGCATCAGAAATTTTACCTCTTGTATATTCATGTATGCATCACCAAGGAGAAGAAAAGAACGGGGGCTGGGCATTCTCTCAGCAATTTCTCTAGAAATCAGACCAGCTCTATTTAGTACACTGAATACAAATATCTTCTAAACCAATTAAATAAAAGATAAGCTCACTTATTTCAATTAACCAACAGCCTTTAGAGTCCCTTCTATAGTACCAACAGTGTAACACTGTAGAAGAAAAAACAACCCACCTGTACCCACACCCAGATTGTTTATGCTAGATCAACCTTTTTTTCATTGAGTCTTTCCATTTTCTGAAATGCAGGTAACGAGTACTGGTAGACAATAAACATATAAATTCTCACTACACAGAAATAGGTTATTTGTAATGATGTGAAATGATGTGGGAGTGAAAGCACAAAGCTATGATGTGATGCTATTGTAACATACAGTTTCTCATTCAACTGGTCCGAAAACTATATGAGAAGTATAATTTTATAGATGATGCTAAAGAATTGAAGTCTACAACTAATGTGTCAGATCTTCCTGAAAGCCTATGCTTTTAACTATGATATTATAGAGCATCCAAAACAAATATCATGAGATGACGGCACTGATCTTTGGGAAACATCATAGAAAATATGGTCTAGGATCTCCAGTTCACTCATCTATACATGGGATGCTGCTCAGTTTCTTTGAATCACTCAGCAACCACAAAGAACCAGAGCAGCTTTCCACATTTTGATATTTACATAATATAGATGAACCTATAACTCATAGATGAACCTATAACTCACCAGCATTCTGCTCTGTTCGCAACAGATAAAAATGCTGATTTTCTCTTACATAAAAGTGTGCGCTTGTATGTTTATCTTTTTGTCTGGGGAGAAAAGTAAGAGCAACCTGTGGGGTGTGTGTGTATGTGTGTGTGTGTGTGTGTGCTGTGCATCCCAATAATTCCTAAGGGTACCAGTGCATGACACAGCTTTTAAAGTCCCTGCCCTTTCACCAAGGAAAATTTGGAATCCATGACCTTGGTGTATACTAAGCCATAGTTTTCTATTGCTGTTATGCTGAGCACTGAAAATGACCCTGAATTGTGACATCACACAGCTTTCTTAAGCTATTAAAATACATGTAACTGTTGCTCTTGCCCAACCCAAACAGGAAGATTTAAGGTCTAGAAATAACATCTAATGAAGGAGGACAGCTAAGAACCCTGAGTAAGCCACAGTCTGAAATAATTATTATCACTACGATTTATGTCTTTAGGGAGAGTGAGTTACTTGGTTAATGTGATTGCAGTTGGTAGTAGAACACGTTAAGGAAGCGGTCAATCAAATATCTGTAAAGCAGTTAAAAGGAAGAAAATATTAAATTTGGGGATTAATTTTAAGAAGTGTGTCAAAATACAGTGGGTTAAAAATAACCATTTACCTATAACAAGAAATATATAGCATTTTCTCTTTTCTATGCTTCAGATAAATATCTGCCATTTTCTCTTTGGCCTCTATGAAATAAGGCTGTTCAGCTGTAACATTCCGAAGCATGCTTAAAGCTCGCTCAACATCTCCTTGGGTCAGAGCCAAGTCTGCATTAGCAATGGTAACACGTAATTCTTCAGATGTCCCAGAAAATTCATGGATGGCATCTTGTAAAACTTTTGCTGCCTCGTGCTGTAAAGATAAAAGTTAAAATAACACTCTTTCAAAATATTCAACAAGTTCCATTGGAAATGGAGCTTTTCTCCTGACCCAGAATGAACAATAAGTGCTAGCTAGCACAGTTAGGATATTCATGAAATATTGACAGATTTTTAAAAAGTACAAAAACTTTAAAGCCCAAGACTAAATTCAGATGACGGTATAAATGTCACTCAGCTGGAAAAGTGTTTTTATGACTAGGACAATGGCAGTGGCTACACAAGAGCTGTGGCTACGGCAATTTAAGAAGAGTTTACTTTGCATCCAGCATCATATTCGTGCATTTAATTCTCACAGGGATCCTCTGAAGTAGTTACTATCATTATCTCCACCTTGCAGTAAGGAAATTGAAATTGGGAGAGTTAAGAACAAATGGCAGACTCAGAATCCAAACTCAGGCAGCCTGACCCCAGAGCCTAAACCCTCAGCCATGTTCACTACTGCCTCCTTGAAAGGATCCAGTCCACAATCATCCCCTGTACCCAATGGCTCTTCACTAAGTAGCAGATTACTTTTTTCCTTAGGGCAGGATCTCATTTCTGTTAGGCCTCAGCTCAATACATTACCTCATTTCCAAATCTGTACCTCAATGAATCTAAAATGTCACTTAAGATTCATCTCTAAGACATTCTGATTTCAGAAACGGTAACATGTGGGGAAAAAAGTGTATTTTAGAATCAGCTATCTATGGGAGAACTGGTTCTTCTTAAATATATATTTATGTTAATATATTAGTGAAATGGAAATTATTCAGAGATTTGGCAAGTATCTAGACACAGCCTTCTTAATTTCTACTAAAATATGAAAATAACTGATGAGCAACTGTTACAATCTAAGAAACAGATATGATGTGAAGTTCCTCATTACTACAAGGCTTTAACTCTTCACTCAGAAGTGCATGCTTGCTTGCTTGCTATTTATTATTACATTATATTGCTATATTATATTATACTATTATATATATTATTTTAAGTATTTGATTTTATGATCATCCTCTGAGTTTACCAAAGCTGCATTCATCGAGTGGTTCTTCTGTTCTCAACTGTTAGAATTTTAGGCTCGTATTATCACTGGATTCCAGGAGTACTTGTGTGTTTGTGTGTGTGTGTGTGTGTGTGTGTGTGTGAATCTTTTCAGGAGTCCACAGAATGATAACCATGTTATATTATTACCTCTTATGATAGCCAAGGTCATCAAATATTATATTACTATACACATTATATACATTATATTAATATTTTTTATGGTACATATTAAGTTATATTCCTGTTCTTACTATATTATACATATAATACTATATTGCCTGGTAGCTAATGAAAGTACATGGATACCTAAGGTCATCCAGGTGCAAATTATGTTTAACCTGCAGAAAGGGCATGATTTGGCACCAAGTGAGAAATAAATTTTCTAAGCTTTACCAGTTGGGCAAGAAAATAATTTCAGCTTTTTCATTTCCCACTAACATACATACTTGTAAAACAAAGTTCAGAGCTGAACCACTGAATTAAAATCTGACTTACCTGTTCTCCATTTAAGCGGTGGACCTCTACCAACTCAAGAAAGATTGATAAACGATGGTTTGCATCAACTTCGGTTTTTCTGTATTTTGATTTTGAAGAAGATCCAATTCTCCTCATTCCTGGTAAACTCATGGCCATATGCAGAGTTTTAATTGCTTCTGCTATTTCTCCCATTTTCTTTTGTGACTGAGCTTTTATCAAATGATATAAAGGGTATTCCCTCACCTGAAAAAATAATATTCAGAAATACTTCCTTAGAGTACTTACAACACCAACACATAATTTACAATCCACCAAGCATTAAAATCCCTGAGGATAGCCTATACATGAGGTCTATTTCTGTCCTTTTATTAACTTTCTGATCATTTATTGTATTAAATCAGATTCAGGCAATCTGCCACTACCTAGCATCTTCCTGGATAACAGATAAGGTCATTAAGGGCTTTTACCATGATAGAAGAGAAAATACAAAAAAACTTGTAAAGCTACCAAATATATTCTAAGAAATTTAGTTTTCAGGAAAGGAATTTATCTGGGACTTCTAGTAGCAATAATATAGTCATTAGATTTCCAGAAATACATTTTTTCCCTTTAATTTTTAATTTTAAGATTAAGATTGAAAATCTCAGAACACTTTAGCAAACTTGGTTTTACCCTCTGATATTACTCTGAAATACTTAGTAATGAAGCTTCTGTCTTTATTTTGGCTATCAAGTGTATCAAGAAAAAAATATGAAAATGACAAAATGAACGAAGGAGTCAAAGGCAGGAGATAATCCAGAATGAGGTGATATGGTAGCCATGTAATGTCTAGGATGGCTACAATCATCCTTAAGGTCATGGCTGTAAGCCTTAGGTAGGCATCACATTTTCTGGTGAGCTTTGTGTAAATTCTCATGCTTCTGTTCTCTCGGAGATTTAGATCCACTGGGATGGGATACTGGCACTGGGATTGCAAGTGCCACTAGTCTTGAGAACTACCGACCTAAGAAGCAGGCACTATCTTCTGCAAATCCTGAATTGTCCAGTCCACAGAAGGGCCCAAAGCAAAAGTTTGAGAAGCTCATCCATGACTCTAGGTAGTTCAGGAAGCACCTGAACCTATGATTTTCCCTAATGATATGGGATGTAACACAGAATATCCTGGATAGAAATCTAATGTGTTTACATCCTCAAACCAAATATGAACTTTCAAAATGCTAGGTGCTCTTTGATGATGACTCTAAAAAGTTATTAGAACCCACAATCCAAGACAGAAACAAGCAATAAAACAGAGTTCTTACACATAAAAATATTTGGCATAATGCTCTATAGTTTACAATCATCTTTATATACATCCATTACCACATTTAATGCCTACTATAACTGTAGGGTGTTATTATATGAATTTTATAGAGAAGAAAACAGGTTTGGGGGGGGGGGAGAGAAGTGGGAAAACCAGACACTGACCCCCCAGGCCTTGTCTCCAAATCCATACAGCTTTTTAATTACCCCACAGCTGCCTCCACTTTTTCTCCCACTGTTTGTGAATCCAAACTTTTTTCCATTAAAAATGCATTTATTAGCAAAACATTATAGGCAAAAATACAGAACAGCTGCATATGTAAACACTTGCTAAAGGTTCAAAAGGGTAATATGTCTTATCCATCTGAATGTGGAATACTTACCTTAAAATTATAGCTCAAACAAAGTTCAAGTGACTGAGAACACAATTTGAATTTTTCCTGAGACAAATAAACCTGAGCTATCAGGAGATGAGCATCTGCATAAGAAGGACTGTGTTCTAGGCAATGCTGCAGGTTATTGTAAGCTGCTTCTATGTCACCTAACAAGAGAAACAAAGCATTATAATTCATATGGTTGAAAGATTAGAGATGTGAGAGAGAAGAGGGACATGAGTAGTTTATATAGTTCCAGTGTTTAAACCTAAAGTCCTCTATTCATAAGGCAGTGACGTAACCCCTACCTGCCCCAAGTAGCCTCTTTCCGGTCTTCATGAAAAGAATATACCTGTAAGTCAGACCAGTCATAAGGAGCAAATCAGGGAAAGCTGTGAAAGGATCAATCATCATCACTACTGAGAGGACTATAAATATAAATATTCTATTTATGTATAAATATAATATAAAGGACTATAAATGTACCTTTATTTTCCCGATCAAAAACCTTTTTACTTACAAATTCATTACAGTAAGTTTTGTGAAACACAGACATTTAAGTGGCTAGAGTTCTGTACTATCATTTATATTAACAAAGAGGACATAGTCTTATAATTATCCTTGGCCAGAAATTTACCATTGTATAAAAACCAAAAAAGCATAAGGATATATTCCAGACATTCAGAAATATGAGCTATTGACTTAATATGCCTTTAAATGCCAACTGTAATAGCCCATGTTTTGGACACACGTCATCTGTATATCTGGGAGTCGTAGGTGGAAGAAATGATAAAAATTAAAGTGACAGGGATGGTGAATTTGTTCAGCTTGGGCTGGGAGATGGGGTAGAAAGAGGCTCTTCAGAGAAAGAAGAGCATAAACTCTAGGTCCTAGAAGAACTTCCTAGTGATGTAACCCACAGCAATCTGCCTAAAACCATCTCAGACTGGCGTTCAGTAGACATAGAGCCCAGCTCCCCATTCAACCTTGCTAGAAGCACTGGGGAGGAACAGACCCTAAATTACTCTCTGTTCCATTACATTCCTCAATCTCACCTGATATTTCAATAGACCAAACAAGGTTTACAGTTAGGGCTTCCAGTTCTCAAAGGCCCAACCAACCAATGACTGAGTCCATTTAAACAGAAAACAGTTGTCTGAGACAGAGGATTAAGGCAGAGGATTGGGCTGAGGCTGCATAATACTTATTAAACAGAGTATCAAAATTTGCCAATCAACTATCAACATATTAAATAATACTGGATTCTTTTTAGTCATGATACAACCTAACACTCAAGAACTGAACAGGTGGAAAAGGAAACAGGAAGGTTAAGTGTAATAAATTGGTGTGCAAATTACCACCCCCATGTTCTTTTATGAGGAAGAGGATTAAGGAGATAACCTGAAAGTTACTGCTAAGGGGGAAAGTACAGAGGAAAAGAATCAGAGTTTAAAAATAGGAGACTGAAGAATATGAAGACTGTATAAATAATTGAGATCAGAATTTTTGTTTCTTTTAAGGGTGATGGAGGGGGAAAGATGTGTGGTTAGTATTTAGAAGGTCACTACATACTTAAAAATGAGAAATGGGTAATCACTGTTGTAGAAAATAGCCATATAAACAACACATCAACATCACATTTTTATCTAAGAGTAGCCCAATTTCCCTTAAGAGAAAAATGAAAGAACACTGCTGTCCTGCATGTATGTCTTTGTTACGGCCCTACGTAACACAGAATTTGGCTGGCCTTTGTCCCAGGTTCCTGGGAGAATTTCCTGAGTGAGAGGAGTATTTTTGCCGTTTGAGGTTGGCTCTGATCATTTACATAAGTGAAAAGATGAATGGTAAGCCCTAGATAGCTTATGTTAAGAATGTGACTCAATGGGGACTAGCCATGCCAGAAAGACCAACCATGTAGAGGGTTGGGGCCTGAACCACATGCTATCTACCCGAACTGGGGAGCAGGACCCTGGGGATCAATCATGTGCCCAATGATTCAATCCATGCCTATATACTGAATCTCTACTAAAAACTCTAAGCCTGGGGTGAGCTTCCCTGGTTGTTAATGCTCTCTATGTAGTGTCATATACAGTTGTGCTGGAGAGTTGATGTGTACTGACTCTACAGACAGTGAACAACGGCAGCTTCACATTTGGGACCCTCCTAGGGCTTTGCCCTGTGCATCTCTCCCTTTTGCTGGTTTGGATTAGTATCCTTCTGCTATACTACAACTCTAATTGTAAATAGTGATTTCCTGAGTTCTAGGAGTCATTCTAGTGACTTTGAATGTGAGGGGTCATAGAAACCCCAAATTTGTAGTCAGCTAGTCAGAAGTTCATATGGCCTTGGCAATTGGCAACCCCAGAACTTGCGGCTCCTGTCTGCGCCCTTAGCCTATGAACTCTGGTCCAATTCCAGGTAGTTCTGGGTTGGAAGTCATTGCAGTTGCCATCTTATCAGGATAATGCTATTCGGACATATGCCAGCACTATTTCAAATGAATCAACGCTGCTGTTTTTAAAAATGGGGTCAACATACAAGACTTTCATTTCCAGAGACTTTGGCAATTAAGAATTAACTATATTGAGACTGATTTTTATCAATTTTCAAAATAACAGATGTCCAATAGATTAATCACAGAACTCAAAGTCCCAGTTTAATTACCTAGTAGATAATACCATTTCAACTGAAAGGAAAGTAGGAATACCACGTGGCTCAACAGAACCTAACCAGAAGAAGGTAGTAGAGAGCCATTTTACAACTAGAGGTTTTTTATTGATACAAGCTTTTAAGATCATCTAGGTTTTTTTTCTAACAGTTAAAATCGAGGTCCAAAAACTTAGCAAAGTCAATCTTTTCATTCTCTCCATTACATATAAGAAATAGTTGTTTAGGATGATACTTTATTTTTTTGGATGATACTTTTAAATTGGCTTCTACCCCTTATGATTTTACACACTTAATTTACTTTGTGTGGCATTCATCTAGAAAAGGTACATAAATATAAGCCCCAAAGGTTGGTCTATTATGTAACAGTCGCACGCATGTTTGTGTCCTAAAAGACTAAGGTTATATATCTGGAATTAATTTTTTAGCTATACATAATCACAGAAACTAGACAGGAATTAATCAATACATTTCACAAAGACCCAAAACCTGGTAAAACTTTGCATCTGGCTATGCCAATGAGGTACTAACTATAGACTAAAGACTATAAATTCTCATTGTCATCTAAGTATCACCTGACAGACTTTTTTGTGAGTGGTACAACTGCATTTCCCCAGCAATTCACTCAAACAACAAAAGTTTATAGTAATTTTTAAAGAATTAAATAGAAAAGATTATTATGCACTTTTATTTTGGATTAAAATGATTTATTTGTCCACAAGTAAAATGCATTTCATGGGACTTTTCTCCATATATGTGGAGTGCTTAAGTTTATTTACCCTTGTTTTTGTCAACATCAGAATAAAAAGGTTTTTTTAAGTTTTTAAGGTATATCCTACCTGACAAATATTTCGCTTTTGCTATTAGGAAGACAGCTTGCTGAAGACCTGGTACAGTTCTTACTATAGTCTCCAGGACTGAGGTACAACGTCGGAGAAGTGGAGAAAGAGGTTGCCCAGGACTTGCAGGCTAAACAAAACAAATTAGCATATTATTTTATGCGTTTATTGTAGTATTGAGCTAAGAGTGAACACATATTAAATTTTAGTATAACTGGCAAAACTAGGTATTTTTCCAAAATTTCTGTTATTCCTTTTTGCACAGTATCTTTATTATACTGTAACTAATACTATGTTATCTCCCTGGGATCTATGAACAGATCATGTAAATAATGGCTTCTATTCAACAAAATAGTCATGAAATTATTACACAATTACTGATTTGATTAACACAAAAGGAGCATGTTTGTTCATTGTGAAGGAAACATATTCAAAGTAAAGATAATTGAGAAGCAGAATTTCTTGCTGGAATTGAGAGCCAAGGCAATGTGAATTCTAAGTGTAGACCTGCCTTGTGATTTATTCAGTTCAGTGACTTACATCACCCCCTGGAGTACCATAAAATTAGTTTCTAGAAAATTCTTTTCTTTCCCTCTAGTAGAAATCAGAAGGTAGATTTCTGTAGTACACTTCATGCGTGCTACACCGAGTATCTCATACCTGCACATTCTCTACTTTTCAACCTGGCACGCTGAAGGCCCACAAAAGTTTTTTTTTCTTTTTATTAATACGCAGTGAATATGATAACTTAATCAATATTAGGACATATATTGTTTTAGTGGCTGTCTACCCAACCAAGCTGTACCCAGTGAATACAAACTCACAAGCTACAAATGTTTGCTTCTTTTTTTTTTTAATTTTTTAAAATTTATTTATGATAGTCACAGAGAGAGAGAGAGAGAGAGAGGCAGAGACACAGGCAGGGGGAGAAGCAGGCTCCATGCACCGGGAGCCCGACGTGGGATTCGATCCCGGGTCTCCAGGATCGTGCCCTGGGCCAAAGGCAGGCGCCAAACCGCTGCGCCACCCAGGGATCCCACAAGCTACAAATGTGATCTTAAAGTTTAAGTGTCAAATCCTCCTTCTCTTGGCTTTGCCCTACCAATGCTGATTTCCTTATCTGTAAAGCAATCTTCCCCATTGTCCTCCTGCACCCCACAAATACAAATTGTTAGCTAGAGTATGGTCTCTTACTGTCAATCACTCTACAATGCGATGTTGTTTCTGACAAGAGAGTACCTCATCTCTTCACTACATTGAAGCACGAAAAAATGCACGCTCAAAAGGAATTTCAAAATATGACCAAGTGCCTAGAACACCTCAACTTCTTTAAATTTCCACAGCACTTTTAATCTAGTAATAAAATTGAGCATTCTATAATATCTTATACAACTCCATAGTAGTTTCACAGTTTGTTCTGCTTCTTTTACAGGGCTAGGATCTTTAATGTGCCTTGAAGATTGGAATTTTACATGTTTTCACACAGTAATGAATACAGAGTAAATTATTTTTTCAGTGTACTTGAAAACAGTGAAAGTATAGGTGATAGTGAGGTTAAGGTTCTTTGCCATCTGCTAAGAATTACTTATTGAAAAAATATTACTTTAGGGATCCCTGGGTGGCGCAGCGGTTTGGCGCCTGCCTTTGGCCCAGGGCGCGATCCTGGAGACCCGGGATCGAATCCCACGTCGGGCTCCCGGTGTATGGAGCCTGCTTCTCCCTCTGCCTGTGTCTCTGCCTCTCTCTCTCTCTCTCTGTGACTATCATAAATAAATAAAAATTAAAAAAAAATTTAAAAAAAAAAAGAAAAAAAAAAAGAAAAAATATTACTTTATTAGAGAACCATCATCATTTTTTACTGTAAACTTTCAGGGAGGTTGATTGTGGACAATCCCTAAGCTAACAGCTGTTTGATTAAAAAAAAATATATATATATATATATTATATATATATGGGGCAAGGAACAGAGCTGGACAGACAAGTCTGTCTTTCCAATATTTCCCCATGAAAATGACATGATAAATGCTAATTAGGTGTCATCATGCTGACAAAGGTTATATTGTAGGAACACAGAATGTTTTGGACTAGGGACACAATTGGCACTTAACACATTGTTTCTTGCTCCACCTACAATTAATTTTTAGCATAGCTGCCAGGGAAATCCTTTTAAATTGCTGAGTCAGATCATGCTAGAAATCAAATTGAGGCCAGGGGACCAACAACAACAACCTCTAAGGCCCTACGTGGCCTGCTGTCCTCTGCTGTGACCTCCTCCTCACTCCATCCTGGTCACATTAGTCTCCATGAGTCCCTTTGGGCCGCTGTGCAACTGTTTCTGTGCCTGAGACAACCTACATCATATTTCTACCTGAACTCTTCAGGTTTTTGTTCACCTTTAAGCATCTCAATGAGGCCTAGCCAGACCATCTTACCTAAAATTACCAACCTCCGACCCATTCTGTTATTTTCCATTATATAACTGACTTGAATATATTATCTGTCTGCTCCTACTAGATATATATGCTTCGAGAGGGCAAAGGCTGTGGTTTACTCCTACACAACCACCTCCCCAGCTCCAAGCAGAGGCCTGGGTACTCTACAAGCATTTATTTTTTTATTTTATTTTATTTTTTTTATGATAGTCACAGAGAGAGAGAGAGAGAGGCAGAGAAGCAGGCTCCACGCACCAGGAGCCCGACATGGGATTCGATCCTGGGTCTCCAGGATCGCGCCCTGGGCCAAAGGCAGGCGCCAAACCGCTGCGCCACCCAGGGATCCCTCTACAAGCATTTATTGAGTGAATTCTGAAGGCTGCACAAATAGTGAAAAATGAATTCCAACTCTAAGCAACTGAAAACAGATCATAACAGGGGAGCCTGGGATCAATCTTAGGTGTTATTCCAGAAGGGTTAATTTATTTTTCTTTCTTTTCAAGTATTTATTTAAATTCTAGTTAGTTAACATTCTGTACAATAGGGTTTCAGGAACAGGATTTAGTGGTTCATCACTTACATGTAACACCCAATGCTCATCACAACAAGTGCCCTCCTTAATCCCCATCACCCATTTAGCCCATCCCCTGCCCATCTCCCTTCAGCAACTCCTCCATCTGTTCTCTATTCTTAAGAAGGGTTAATTTAAAACAGAAGATGAAAGTCTGGAAAAGGACATGGTGCTCAAAAAAGCAACATGGCTTCCCTAAAGAAAGGCCATTATCCTCATCCTTGTTAACACCTTTATGGAAGCTGTAAATCAGGGAAAATGCTAAGAAGACTATGCTTTTAACAATGAAGTATTTGATACTACCGTTATGATATTCCTGTGCCGAACCGTGAGCTGAGTATAGTAATGTTAAGGCGTCTGCTTACTGTCTGTAATAAGAGTGCTAACGATCTACAAAAATTTCAACTGAAGTCTCTGATAGTAGAATAAAAGGATCCATTCTCAGTTCTACTCAGAGGTAGGTAAGGCAGATGGCAGATGACAATAAAGATCATATAAATAGATGATAATCAGGATCTAAAAGAATATGGTAACCTGGAGTTACAAGATGAATCTGAGGAGATAAAATTTCATAGGGATAAATATACAGTCTACATGTGGGTCCTAAATTATATGAATAATAGACCTAGGACTTACATCAACTATTAATTCAACAGGGGTCGATAATGAATCACAGAAAAAAGCTAGAGAAACATCCAGAATCAGGGAGGCAGAGGATCTGCCAAGGTCAAACCCGTATACGCAACAGCGCGTGAGCTGAGAGCTGACTAACAAAATGAAGGCTACCCTCAGGCTCACGACCAGGGTTCTAATTAAGTCACATAAAAAATAAATAGCTAAAAGCCTGGAATTGTTTGGGGGGGAACATGAAAACTAATTTCTAAAATCCAAAGGTCTGTTTTATGAATGAGGAATAATTCTTGCTTTGGCAAAGTAACAACTTGCTCTGTGCCACCTCAGAGAGCAGGACTACCAGGAAAAGGGTGAATTTTTTTTATAAGACAAAGTTGAGTCTGGCAACATAGGAACTACAGTGTAATAGTCATAGTCATACAGTAAGAACTGCATTTTTGAGTGTACTCAGAGGCTGGATGGGCATTTGACGTGGATATTATGCAGCACATTCAAGTATCGCAAGCACATCTGAATTAAAAGACTTCTAATATTTTTTCTGAACTTAGGATTTTAAGACTTTATGAACTACGTGTGAATATTTGTAAACAAATACATTTATTATTTGATAGGAGTCAGTATAAATATTCTGATTTTAAAACTATTTCAACTAATACAGATACCAATATTGCCACTGTCAAATGCTGATACAATCTAACATGTGACACCATGTAAATGATGTTGTAAATATTTCCACTGAAATTAAGTCCCAGAATTACCTGCATTGGACAGAAATTCAGATATTCTGTAATAATTTCCAGCAAGAAATCAGGATTTAGGCTCTCAAAATACTGTATGCCAAGTGGTAAATCTTCTAGCTGTGAAAAATGAGTGTCCAGAACATCGTTTAACAAATTAATAACTTCTTCTCGTGGTTTATTTTTCTTCATTGCAAGAATCGCACGTAAATAGGTTAATTCCTAGAAATTAAGTAGTTGTCATTAATTATCCCATTCAGTTGCAAAGCCGTTTATTTCTACTTATATTTCAAACGTATATGAAGTGCTATTTATGTGCAATATTTGTTCAAATTCAAGTATTAGCTTGGACAAACTTTTAGAATCTTACACGAGAATATTTAAAGTCTAATTATGCATGGAGGTAAGTTAGTAAATGCAATTATATATTAAAATTTGTATATATTAGTCCTTAAATCCATTACTAGTACTAAAATTTAAAATCTTGTATTTTATAAGCAGTAGCTAGGATCTACCATCTGATAAAATAAAACACTGTACCGGAGATTTTCCAATAGACTGCTGAATTTCACTAAGGAACTCTAGCTGCTGATCTGCGTCCTGTAACTGTCCTTCTATTAATTGACATCGGATAAACCCTAAAACCAAACAAGACAAAAATAGTCAAAGTCCACATCAATTCAGCCTTGTACACTTCAAACAATAAAACACATTTCCCCCATAATATATTAAAGTATTAATACATTATCATAAACTATAATACATTCAAGTAGTACTACCTCAGATTCTTAAAAAAGGAAAAAGAAGAAATGAAAAGAAAATGGGCAGCTTTGTACGCAAATTAAAATCAGGTAGTAAGAAATTCAGAATTTATAGGAACTATCGCATAAAAATATATTCTCTCAAGATATTATTTAAGAAATAAAGACTTTAGTTTTAAAGATCTGTGGGGGGCAGCCTGGGTGGCTCAGTGGTTTAGCTCCTGCCTTCAGCCCAGGGCCTGATCCTGGAGACCCGGGATTGAGTCCCACGTCGGGCTCCCTGCATGGAGCCTGCTTCTCCCTCTGCCTCTATCTCTGTCTCCTCTCTGTGTATTCTCATGAATAAATAAAATGTTTAAAAAAAAAAAAAAAAGATCCGTGGGGTATTTTTTCTATTGTGGATAATGAAGGACATTTTAATTTTAGAAATCCACAACATACATCTTTTTAACAGCAGGTATTAAAAGGAATTGTTACTTGCACCTATCTGAAGAACATTTATAAACAGCTGTCATACCAGCTAGCGCAGGAATATTAGTTTCATCAAGTGTTAGGGCCGTCTTATACCACTTCAGTGCCTCTTTAACTTTTCCTTGTAAAATCATTTGATATCCAAGTTCTGTAGCAAATTCTGATTGCTGAGGGGTTAAACTAAAAGCTCTTTCCAGTAATGTCTGAATTTTTTGAAGAATGAGTTGACTTCGCCCACACTAAAAAGAAAAAAGAAGTTTTAGACTAGAAAGTCAAACATTTCTACTCAGGTGGGAGGATTATTTTTTCCTAAAGATAACGGATTATTTGTATTTCATAGAAATAGACTTAAAATTATTTAATAATAAAAACCTAAAACTTCTCTATTTACTATCTAGACAGTACATACAGCAAGAAAGTTTATATCCCATCAGAATGAAAGTCCTAATGAGCAGTGCTTTTAAACAATAGCTTTTTGAAAAGTATACTCTAATGATGTTGCTGCACAAGTATATTTTTTAGAACTGTCTCATGATTGTTTTACAAATTAGACAAGAAAATTGTTACTTTAAGTTTATATATATATGTGTGTTTTTATATATTTTTACACACATAAATCTATATTTATGTCTATATCTAAAACTATCTATCTATCTATAACTCTAATCAAAATACAGGACAAGGATTTGTTTTTCCCCTAAGGAGAAGGTACGCCACCAGGGAAAATATTTTAAAAGATCACGTTAGAATTTTTGTGAAAAAAGCTTCAACTATGTTTCCAGAAATGGCAACTCTGCTAAAGGAAGTATGCAATGTCCTAACATAATAACTTTTAAGAGTAAAATACTAGGGCAGCCCCAGTGGCTCAGTGGTTTAGTGCTGCCTTGGGCCTGGGGTGTGATCCTGGAGATCCGGGATCAGGTCCCATGTCGGGCTCCCTGCATGGAGCCTGCTTCTCCCTCTGCCTATCTCTTTCTCTCTCTCTCTCTTTCTCTGTTTCTCTCATGAATAAATTAAAACTTTAAAAAAATTTAAACAATAAAAAAATAAAGATCCTTTCTTCCTTCAATTATATATTTAGTATTTTACCTACCTGTGTGTACTGTTTTCCTTATTTTTTTCCTAGTTTAATTAAGAACTTTCCAAACCTCTCATTCCTTGTATTGGTTTTGAAAGTCTCCTATTCCATTCCTGATTATCTTCTTATTGGATGTTGTAATAAAAACATTTCTTTACTATTGTATATTTTTTAAAAGAACAAGATCCCAACCAAAATTGTCTGTTACCCATGTTAAAACTTCTTTTCAAATACAATTGACCCTTGAATAATGCAGGGTAGGGTGCTATCACCCACATACCACCTCTTCCCTCACTGTTGAAAATCTGCATGCCCAAACACTTAATAGCCTACCACTAACCACATCTTCCTGATAACATAAACAGTCTACTAACACATATTTTGTATGTTATATTATATATTCTTACGATAAAGTTAGAGAAAAGAAAATCATATGAAAAATACTTTACAGTACTGTACTGTCTTGACTGAAAACACCTGCATTCAGTGGATTCACACAGTTCAAACCTGTGCTGTTCAAGGGTCGACTGTAGTTTCAAAAAACAAAAGAATAATCCTACTTATAAATCCTATGCTCTGAATAAAATAAATGACTTTCCATTTCCTTTGGAATTTCCCATTTCCCTATCCTTAAAGGCTCAACAAGCCTCCATGATGCCTTCTTCTGGTTGAAAATCATATCTCCTCTGAACTGACTTTTTAAGGAATGTATCACACACTTATATATGTATGATATTTTCATTCTGGGCCAAAGGCTCTTTGATACCTCAACCTTTGTGACTTATTTTATATTCCCAGCCACAGATAACAGAGCTGTTGCATATCAGGCACTCTTACAGTTCTGCTGAAGGCTAATGTGATCTTATAAAAAAGTTGACCATTCTGTGGTTCCATGGCATCCAATGCACTTTCTAAGTTTTCCAGCTTGGTGGCAGCCTAAAACAAAAGTATCAGGATAATTTTAAAACAAACTACGATAAAATGAATATATGACATATACACTAATAAATGTTAATATTAAAAAATCTTTGCTTTTATAAATTCCCTCTTGTCCAGTGAAATCTTCTATGCTGCGAAATGTATTAAAAGTTCTTTTAAAAAGTTCAAGAATTATGAATAAGGAATTGAGTTTTAAAATGTGTCTTTTACCATTTGCTTTGACGTGGATGGACCTGGAGGGTATTATGCTGAGTGAAATAAGTAAATCGGAAAAGGACAAACATTATATGGTCTCATTCATTTGGGAAATATAAAAATTAGTGAAAGGGAATAAAGGGAAAGGAGAGAAAATGAGTGAAAATATCAGTGAGGGAGACAAAACATGAGAGACACCTAACTCTGGGAAATGAACAAGGGGTAGTGGAAGGGGAGGTTGGCCGGGGGGCTGGGGTGACTGGGTGATGGGCACTGAGAGGGGCATGAGCACTGGGTGTTATGCTATATGTTGGCAAATTGAACTCCAATAAAAAAAATTTTAAATAAAATAAAATAAAATAATAAAAAATAAATAAAATAAAATAAAATAAAATAAAATAAAATAAAATAAAATAAAATAAAATATGTCTTTTAGGGGTCCCTGGCTTGCTTAGTCAGAAGAGCATGCAACTCTTGGTCTCAGGGTCATGAATTCCCACTTTGGGTAGAGAAATTACTTAAATAAATAAAACTTAAAAAAAATAAAATAAAATAACCCTATGTGTTTTTAAAATATTTGTTATTGAATGGAAACCTTTGGGTAGGCAAAGATATCCATAATGCTCAATTAACTATATATGCCAAGATCCCTCTTCAATAATTACTTCATGACACACATGAGATATCCACAACAACATATAAACATTGGCATTATATGAGATCAGATTTTGGATTAACTATATAGTCTGGCTTATATTAAAATATTCTCTAGAACAGAAAAATCATTATGACACTGTAAGTAATTTTAATGCCTGGAAAATTTACTGAAGAGTTGCCCCTGGTAAAATTCCTCTAGTATTTACTGAAGAACTTCTTAGTTAGTTGTTGTCACATTTAACAATTTAACCAGACTAAACACAATTCAAATCTACTACTTGTTATACTACTATTTTGTGACACTGTTTGCTTCAGACTGGGTTTTGGCATTCCATAATGCAGTACATAATCACTACTAGAAAAATGTGTATCTTATTATAAGGTCCAGTGGGATGTCATCCTAAGCCCATTTAAATGATGCAAACTCAAACTGTAAAAATACTACAAATTATATTTTGAGTACACATTCTTTCATACCTAGCATTACCAGTTACATTAATCATGTAGATTACTGGATGTGAGTTTTAATGTAGAAAACCACTTATGCTTTAATTAATGATTTAAGGAATTTTCAAGGTATTTTAACTATTCCGTTATTTTGCTTTATTAGTTGATTTAAGAAGCTCATCAATATGTTCAAGTGTATTTCTAGGAATCAAGTAAAACTTACCATGGCACACATTCTGAAAGAGCTCTTCAAGGTTCTAATGTATGTGCAGATGTGTGTGTAACTACATATTTTTTTAATACAGGAAACTTAAATAGTACAATACAACTTACCTTCTCTATATCCCCCTCCCTGCACAAATAGTAAAGAGCCAGGATTCTTAGCGCTTCCACATTTTGATTATCTTGAAGCATTAACCTGCAGAAATAACGTTTCACTTAATGTTGAAATAGCTTAATGTGTTTTCTTTCATTTGAGGGTTTGAAGAGTCAGTTTTCTGGTCAATTCCCCTGTCTAAATAGTAATTTTAATTAGTAAAATAATATATCTTTTATTAAGATTACCAACCTCATTATTTAAGCTAAAAAATACCTCTGAATCTTAATCTTTAATAATATTAGTTTTAAAAAGATATGAATAAAAAAAAGATATGAATAGATTGTATCAGTCTCTTTAAATCCTTTGGCGATCCTAAATAAAGTATTAGTTTACCATATAAAACAGTATATTAAGAGAATAATTTGGGAGCACCTGGATGGCTTAGTTGGTTAAGTGTCTGCTCAGGTCATGATTCCCAGGGTCCTTGGATGTAGCCCTATGTCAGGGACCCTGCTCAGTGGGGAGTCTGCTTCTCCCTCTCCCTTCCCCAGCTCATGTTTGCTCACTCGTGCACTCTCTCTCTCTCAAATAAATAAAATAACAAAAAAAAGAATTTGGGGCACCTGGATAGCTCAGTTAAGCATTCTACTCTTGATTTCGGCTCAGGTCATAATCTCATTGTTGTGAGATGGAGCCCCACGTCAGGCTCCATGTGGGATGTGGAGCCTGCTTAAGACTCTCTCTCTTCCTCCTTCCACCACCCTCTCCTTCTCACAAAAAAAGAATTCACCTTGACCAGGAAGATTTATTACAAGAATTTCAGGAATGAAAAGATGGGTTAAACATTTAAAAATCTGTTAATGTAGTTCACAACATGAAAACAGATTTCTATGTGATAAAAACACATCAGAAAATATTATGGAAAAATACCTTATTAGTAATAGGAACAGCTCCCCTTCCCCAAAAAAAGATATAAACTTAGTAAAAAAAAAATGCAAACGCTATATAAATTCCTAAACCTTACGCAAAAACATTTAAAAAAAAAAATGAACAAATGGGGTAACTAACACACTTAGGTTTTCTTATCATGAATGGTGTGGTACACTGAATTATTAGCTTTAATTTTCCCACTTTCCATTAATACATGCTTTCTGCCATGAAAGTGAGCCACTGCTCCTATAAATGCTGACATGTACTTTACTGCTTCTTGGCTATGGCCCTGGACATCTTCCTTATATTAATCAATGGAATGTGAGTAGGAGTGGCAGTGTGCCACACCAAAGTTTCAGAGGCACTGAATATTTCTGGCTGTCCCTTACGTCTCTGCTATCACCATGAGCAGAGCTTCCTCTGGGTAGTTGGTGCTCTCTGGCTTGTGCCCAGAGAAGAGCACCCTCAGAGCTGACCAGAGACCAAACTGCAATGAGGTGCCATCCCCACCCGGCTGGATCTAAAATTTGAAGCAGAATACCAGGCAAGCCTGTGGAGGTCAGAGGATCCCCACCAAAATGAGAAATGAGTGCTTACCGTCATATGCCCTGAGATCTGTAGCTGTTTGCTATGCCTCAATAGCTGCCACACGATAATACACTCATTTTTGGTTAAGTTTTTTTTTCCCTAAATAATCTATAGATTTAATGCAATTCAAACCAAAATCTTATAAGGTTTCTATTTTTTTAACTTGATAAGTTAGTCAATTGCAAAAGAGCCAAGAAAACTATCGAAAAAGAAACATGATAGAGACCTTTCCCTAAAAAATATAAAAATCCATTTGAAATATAAGAAAGAATTGACCCAGTTTTAAAAAAAAAAAAAGGACCAGTCACTATACAGGGGGAAAAACAGCTTTTAGGATTAAAAAAATGCTCAATCTCCATCTGCTTTTGGCTCAGGGCGTGATCCCGGAGTCCCAGGATCAAGTTCCGAATCAAGTTCCCTGCATCGAGCCTGCTTCTCCCTCTGCCTGTGTCTCTCATGAATAAATAAAATCTTTAAAAAAAAAAAGAAAGATGCTCAATCTCAACATAATCAGAGAAACGAAAATAAAAATAAGGTTTTATTTTACCAGATTCGACTACTACTATTAAAATTGTTAAAAACAAAAACAGAAAACCACCGATAATAGCCAGAATTGATAAGGACAAGGGAGGGGGCATTCCACAGGCTACTGATAGGAGTACAAATTAGTATAACTTCTTAGGAGAACAACTTGGTAGTGTCTTCCAAAGTTTCAGATGCATTCCTGAGGTTGAGATTGCAAACTGTCTCCTCAAATCTACGATCTCCCCATTGGCTCGAGCACACAGCTGGCCTACATTTTCCTGCCACCTTTGGAATTAGATGCGGCCTGCAGGAGACAAAGCTACGCCTGCCATGCCTGGGCCTGGGCTTTTAAGGAAAATAGAATGAACCCTCCACACTCTCTTTCCCTTTGCACCAGCTGGATACCAATGGTATGAGGTTTTAGGATGAGAAGAATCACAGACAGAAAGGGACCAGGTCCCTCAATGACAGTGTGGAGGACGGCTGCTTCATTGAGATTTACGTCCACTCAAAATAGTTACATATGACAAGAAAAAAAAATTATGTATTTAGACCTGTTCTTTATAGGATCTTAGCCCACCCTAACAAATATGATTCCCTTTAAAGCATTTGGGAAGCAATCTTCCAGAAATACACCCATATGTGCATAGAGGGGTGTGTGTGTGTGTGTGTAAAGGCCTAAATGTCTACCAATGGGAAAAAATCAACTATCTGTATGTTTATTTTATAGATATTTTTATTGTTAAAAATAATTATGTATATCTGTGTGAATGGATATAAAAGAATATCCACAAAACACTAAAGAAAAATCAAATTTAGGGGCACCCGAGTGGTGCAGTTAGCTAAGTATCCAACTCTCGGTTTCAGCTCAGGTAGTGATCTCAGAATGGTAAGACTGAGTCCCACATTGGCTCCACACTCAGCACTGAAGCGACTTGAGTTTCCTTCTCCCTCTACCTCTCCCCCCACCCCTTGTGAACTCTCTCTCTCTCTAAAACAAATCTTTAAAAAAAAAAGAAAAATCAAGTTTAAAAACTATATAACAAGTCTATTTTTTATACACATCCCTCAAAATATATTTCTTATATATTATATTGATACCCCTCCTAGCCCTTTCACTCACACAGTGCCCGGAAAAGAAATCTAGAAAAATCTAAACATCAAAGAGTTACCAATGCCCAAATTGTGGCCTCCAAATATCATTTCCCACTAAAAGGGATTAGATTGCATTCCACAATGGCTAATACTTGTTTGGGGCAGCAAATATCCAAATTGACCCAGGTATATCTTGCTATCCACCAAATAGCAAGGAAACTATGAAAGACTACTAGGATCATATGAAAAGAACCTAAGAACTAATTTTAAGAGGCTACTAACAGCCAAAGAGGAAACAATTTGAGCACCTAAAATAACCGAAATGTTTAGAAACACACAAGTTAAATCCATGTTATACAAACAAATCCAAGCTACTAATCAGTCACCATTGCAGGATGCCACAGAATTTTTAAATTTTTTTTTGTTTGTTTTTTGAAACCCAGAAATAAAAGACTCAAGCATTCATTTAATTTTTCTTATATGAACCATAACACCAAATAACCAACCAGTAGATTAGAAGGTTTTTTTTTAATAGTATTCCAGCTAAGAAATGAAGAAAGAATAATATAACCCTATTATAATTCTAAAGCACCTATGTAGTTAGCACAAATTTCTGCTAATAAGGTGCCTGGGTGGCTCAGTCAAGTGTCCAACTCTTGATTTTGGCTTAGGTGAGGGTCTTGGGACTGTTGAGCTCAAACCCCACAGTAGGTGTGGAGCCTGTTTGGGATTCTATCTCTACCTCCTCTACCTCTGCCCCTCCCCGCACTACCTCTCTTTAAAAAAATATTCTACTAATACCACAAAAAGATAAGGAAAGATTATGTCCCTTTGATGAAAGAACCCATCACCACTTACAAAGTAACTGCAAAAAAAAAAAAAAGAAAAAAATTCGAACATGTACCTAACCAAGTCTTTATATCCAGTACCAATTTATAGGAAGTTCAGAGGATAAGCAACAAGTTATATAGTATGTGGCATGTAATCAACAGAATTCTTACAGAAAACGGACAGGATAAAAGGCTGGTTTCTTAAACAACAACAGCAACAAAAAGGTGGAGAAGTGAGAGGGCAAATGGAGAAAGAAGGAAAAGGAGGAGGGGCAGGAGAAAAGGATTCCTCCAATGACTTCACACTTCAGAAGAAAAATCCAGATCCTTAAGGTAACCAAGACCCTGCACATGCTGGCTCCCCTGTCCACCTTCTGCTGACTTCGCTGCCCAGCCGTTTTATCTCCTCCCACTCCTTAAAAATATGACCCAAACTATTGCCTCTAGGTCTTTGCACTTGCTTTCCCTTCTTTCTGCAAAGTCTTCCCCCAGATATCTGCATGGCTTGTTCCCTTAGTTCAACTGTCATCCCATAAAACTGAATCCCTCTTCCCACTCCCTATCTCAATTTCCAGCTTTCTCTTTTCTCCACAGCACTCAGAGCTCTCTAACATACTACATAACCTCTTATTTGTTCTGCTTATTATATGGTTCCTCTCATTTGAATATCAGCTTCCCAAGGGCAGGGATATTTGCATAAGAGTGTTTTAGAACAGCTCTTCAGATATTTATGTAAATCAATAAATTCAGTTTTTAAAAACAATGCAGTATTAAGGTCTTCTTCAATTCTCTATTGTTTGAAAAAAATCAAACTTCAAATATGATAAAAAAATACACACAGATTTTTTTTTTTTAATGGAAATTATATAACCACATCCAAGGTATTTGTATTATCTTTTTTTACTTAACCTCTGTGCTGTTTCAACAGTCTGGTCCCAATCCTGTAAGGCGAGTTGTAGTTTCATTTTCTTTATAAAAGCTGGAAGGAAACTTGGAAAGTTCACTATTATCTGGTTCACAGCCTCCAGAGCACCGGAATAATTCTGGTGCATCTCAAGGCATTGTGCCTAATGGGAGAAAAAAACATGACATCAAAACTGTGATCACGTACG
The DNA here is from genome assembly GCF_053574225.1 of Canis aureus. NCBI lineage: Eukaryota > Metazoa > Chordata > Mammalia > Carnivora > Canidae > Canis > Canis aureus. The sequence continues at coordinate 19,798,621 of NC_135644.1, read as the reverse complement.
CCGAGCTTCTCACAGCAGTTATCCTGGGATACATAGAATACTAGTGTTTAACATGTTCTGTATTTTTGTTTTCTGACTTTTCCGTAAGGAACAGTTATCATTTTTATAATGAGGAATACAAAGTAAGTTTTTAAGAAATTAAAATTTTAAAACTTCAGAACAAAAAATATTTTATGTAAGTGGCTTTGTTATAAAACCCTAATAACTAGAACAGAAAGATTATCTTTCAGAATAAAATATTTCCAGGATATTTGCAAATAGTATCCAAAATGAAGATTCTGTATCTTTTTTTTTTTTTTTTTTTAATTACTTTCTGGCTACAGAAGATAAGACTTTAAAGAATAAGCCAAATAAAATCCAAGCAATTCATTCTAGCTCAACATTTTCAATTCTAGGAAGTATCTTAAGGAAATAATTGAATAAGAACACGCATTAAAATAGTACATTATACTCATGACAGATTTATAATAAATCCAAAATTTTTTTTAAATTCTATTTATTTATTCATGAGACACACAGAGAGAGAGGCAGAGACATAGGCAGAGGGAGAAGCAGACTCCTTGCAAGGAGCTCAGTGCTCAACCACTGCGTCACCCAGGCGTCCCTATAATAAGTATAATTAAAAAAATCCAAAATGTCCATACAGGATTAAATTATAGCATACCTATTTAACCAAATTTTAGATGGCTATGTAGATTTATAGATCTGTATTTACTGAAATGAAGAGATTTCATTTATAATATAATAGTTTAACTGGTTATCTCTAATGGTAATATTTTTTCTTAATTCAAATATTATTGAAATTGAATATTTTTACGTCTATGTATTACTTTCATAGTAAAAAAATAAAGCTATAGAGTTAGCACTTTATGAATGATATTTATCACATATCAGATTTTCAAAAATTTGCTTCAAGATCTCCATTAGGAATAAATCTAGTCCTAGAATATCTCAGTTCAAAATGAACATCCATTTCAAAAGATATATAATTGCAATATAATCCTAAAATCTGTTTGAAATTATATCTCATGTAATATTCCCATATAATTATATTCCCATATAATTAAAAGAAAGTCTGAGACCATCCAAAGATGACACTATGTCAAAATAAATTATTAAAATTTTGGAGTAACTGAGAAAGATTAATGCAGAGAATTTTTTCAAATTACATAGATCTTTAGACTCTACCTAAAAAGCTGGCAATGTAAAAAAGAAAATCATGCTAAAAGACCACATCTATTACTTCCTTACACCATCACTTCCCATATGATGCCACATATATATTAAATGAAACTAAATTTCCTGTGTATTTGGATCATGTTATTCCAAGTTGGAATTAGGCTAATGCAAACATCCTCTTGAATTAATTGAAAAATAAACACATAATTGGAGTGGGTGGTATCAGAAAAAGAATTTAAACCAATCTTAAGTATTGGAGGAAAAAGGTAAATCCCTCCTAAACTATGTTAACACCTGAAAGAGGCCCACCTTAGAAGATTATCAACTAGCTTTTCTTTAAGGAATAGGGAGGAGGTGAAATGATAAGAAAAACTCGATAAAACTCAATTTCTCTAGCAGTGCCGTCAGTTAACACTTGACTCCAATCACCTGGAGAACTAGTGGTGGCACCAAACTGAACAAGTTCAGTAGCCAGAGAAATGGGCAAGAGTGAGTTGGGGATATTAACAGTCAAGACACTAATAATCCTCTCCTCTTCTTTTTTATCCCCCCCAAATTACTGCTTATCTAACAAGCTGTTCTCCTAACATATAATTTTAATTTCCTGTTGCTAAACCAAAAATTTAAAAAATTTTAAGGCATTCTGAAGGCATCAATGGAACTAAAGAAAAAGGTCTGAATAATACATTCCTACCTACCAATGATTTCTAATGACTTCGCCAATTAATTGCTCATCCCTCACAATGTAAGGTCACTGGCTGCCTATCTATCTGGTTCAAATTAAAAGCCAAAGGCTTTATACAATTAGCCTTGCCTCTCTTCACTACCCCCATGCCCACCTGTCCCCACCCCACCTTCTTTTCCTCCAGCCTCTACTTCTGCTCTCCACCTCGCTCATTCCATGTTCATCTCCTGGCCTCCCAGCAATGCCTAGAACACGACTTACGGTATTTCAACTTGTTATCTCCTCTATTTGTAATGCTTCCTGCAGGTGCCCACAGAACTTTAACTCTCACATCCTAGAAGTCTTGGATCAAATGTCACTTTCTCTGATCACATCATTTAAACCTGAAAATTCATACCCCAGCTCTACGTCTCCCCCTTTACCAGATTTATTTTTCCACTGCACTTACCACCTTCTACTATACTATGTAATTTACTTATTTTTTTTGTCTGTCTCCAACAACAGAGTACAAGCTCCATAAAAGCAAGAAGTTTTATTTTACTTCAGGGTATCCCTGGTATCTAGAATGATGCTTTGCACATGTTAGACAAACTATGAATGTTTAGTGAGTAACTAATATAGGAACCAATACCACCACCAACAAAAACAAAACCAATCTAGATTCAGGAAGTTGGTAAGGAATACATTCCTCTGGTTTGTCATTCACTGACCTATACAAATAAAATCCAAGTCCCTCCTATAGTTGAGAGCTGAAAAAAGTAACACGACAATTATTATCTTTCTTGAGTTATTCAGGTTTGTTGGGCTTCAAATATATTATGAATACGTTTTAAAACATGATTTACCCTAACTCCAACTCACCTTACCCAGCAGAGCAAAAATATCATTTCCATCTTGTAATTCCTCTTCAAAACATTTCAGTGCTTTTTTAGTGTAAGGTTCTTTTCCTTTTGTGAGGTCAAGCCATGCTTTCAAAATCTGTCCCTGTAGGATGAACAATTCTAATCATATATCCATTTTATTGGAAATGAAAGAAATAAGTATAGATGAAAGAGGTAAACCTGATGTCCTTTTTTTGTGATTAGTAAAGAAATCACCCTGTCAAAAAATGTTACGAATTATGAAAGTGTTCAGTTAAACTGTTTTCAAATCTTTTCCAGCCTAGAATCTTGTGAACTGTTAGGTATTTTCAGCTCTTACGGTTATAACGTGTTCAATATTAAAAAATTTGTCAAATATTCCATGAATCCTAAATAACCAATATTCTTATCTGGGACTTTGCTAGTAAATCATTAATCATAATTGTTAAATATGTAACTCAACACACAAACAAGAATCTGTTACCTCTTTTCTGGGCAAACAGACCATGTGAACTAAGATGGAAAAACATCAGTGTCTTGCTTGATACATATTAAAAATTAAGATAATCTGACAACTATCTTAATCCTTGTGATAGTCCAGTGCGTTTCAAATGGAAAGATCAATGGCCTCAGAACTCAAAGGCTGAAGAAATCATGGATGTTTACTTTCAGAAATGTTAGTGAGTCAGTGGCTTATAAGGTTTATAGGATTAAAAAGAAGATAGATACAGGTTAATTTACTTTTCAATGTCAAATAAAAAATTGTAAAATCTGTCCTTCTATCAAAAAATTTCTAGGCCAATTCATAGACTTACAAGTCTTTAGGATTATATTTATCTCCCTCTATCTCACCTGAAAAGACGTATATAAATACTAAAACAACACTATTTCTTTTTTCTTTTAAGGAGTTTATTTATTTGAGAGAAAGAGAGAAAAAGAGAGCCCAGGCATGGGGGTAGGAGGTGGGAGGAAGGGCAGAAGAGGGGATGCAGACTCTCCGCTGAGCAAGGGTCCTGATGCAGGGCTTAATCTAGAGGACCCTGAGATCATGACCTGAGTAAAGGCAGATAATGAACCGACGGAGTCACCCAGGCACTCCTAAAACAATCCAATTTCTACTCACTAGGTCAATGTCTGCATTTGAATCATTTCAACTATTGCCTCTGCGTGGATGATTCCTAGTCTTTATTTCTAGTCCAATACCTCTTAAACTTTTTTTTCCCCCCAAGAGCTCACCTACTATCTCCATCTCACTGTTCCACCAGAGACAGAAACATAGCATGCCTGGAACCAAATATATCACCTACCCCCTCCACGATTACCTTCTCATCCCAACATATTCTCTATGTTAACCAGTCTCTGAAACTGTCCAGGTTTAAGACCTCAGGGAGACATTCTTGATATCTGACACCTCAAAATTTTGCCCCCACCACTTATAATCAGTTGGCAGCTCTTGTGGGTATTAAGTATTCTCAAACTCATACCATAGTACAATATTTTAGTTGTAGGCCCTCAAAACCTTCTGCCAGAAAGTATATACTACCATTTTGGGGGCTGCACTCTCCCCAGGGTCAGTTCATCCTATAAACCATCGTTCAGTCTTGTGAATTTGCACTCTAATAATACCACCATCACGATTAAAAACCTCAATGACCTCTCCACGCCTAACACACTAGATATAAATATACGTATGTAGCTAGCAGCCAAGGCCCTTCACTTTGTCCCACCCGACCTCTCTAAGCTTTCCTTCCACCTTCTTTATCTGTGTACCCAGTGTTTCCATCAAATGTGAGCTTCTCACTATACCTGGAACCAACACGTCTCCTTGTTTTTTTCATTCCATTTATTATTTCCCACCTTGGGAGTACCCGTTTCCCTTTCCCTTCATCATTGCTCATCTTTGTTTTATTAACAGTGCAAATATTGGTTCCTTGTATCTAGAGCAGCTCAATAAGGAGAATGAGAGGGAAGGACAGAGAAAAGGAGAGAAGGGAGGGAAGGAATCAGAGAGGGATCTTTCCAAAAATTAATAAATAGCATGAGAGTAAACAACCTTAGACAACCACAATTTTATAAAATAATATTAAAATAAAGCTGCTCTTTACAAAGTGATAAAAGAGCAGAATAACAAAGAATACTACTGAATATAAGCTTTAGTAGTATATCTATTTCAAAATGAGAAACCCAACTACCTCTTTACTGCCATTTGACATTTTGATCATTCTGTCAATATATTCTCTCGCTTTGTCAAGACGGCCAATGTGCCATAAAAATAAGCCTGCATGGTACAAAGCTTTTGGCCCAGCTCCTTTACGTTGCTCCTTCATTCTGGCATCTGATTCCAGAATAGCTTCTCTATCTAGGAGGGGAAAAAGGCATTAAATGAAAATTAAATTCTAGATCAAGTGTTCATAATGGATCATTAACAGAGCACAGAATATAGTCCTCTCTATAGTGCCACTGTCTAATAGAAATAAAATACAAGCCACGTATGTAATTTAAAATTTCCTAGTAGTCACATCAAAGAAGTAAAAAGAAACAAGTAAAATTGATTTTAATAATACATTTTATTTAACTTGATATATCCGAGTTATCATTCCCACACAAAATTGACATGAAAATTATTGAGATACTTTTTTCTTACTAAATTTTTAAAATCTGATATGTATTTTATACAAAGTACATCTCAACTATGATGCTAAATTTTCTCCAAAAATACTTGATTTGGGCGCACCTGGGTGGCTCAGTCGGTTAAGTGTCTACCTTGGGCTCAGGTCAAGATCTCAGGGGCCTGGGCCCTTTGCTTGGCTTCCTGCTCAGTGAGGAGTTTGAGTCTCCCTCTGCCCATCCCTCCACCCCTGCTCGTGCTCACTCTCTAGCAAATAAATAAGTAAATAAAGTATTTAATAAAAAAATACTTGATTTGTACTTAGATTCCATAAAATTTATAGCTGAAAACAGCAGATTCATATATTCATTGTTCCAAACATAACTTTTCTAAAAACTGAATCAAATAGCAGTTTTAAATTTAATTAGAATTAAATTTAAAATTCAGTTTCTCAAGCTAGATACATTTCAAATACTCAACAGCCACATGTGATTAATGACCACTATAATGTACAGTAGTTCTACAGTTTATGTCATTCTCAAGATAAAGGCTAAATAGGCAATTTTTTTTAACAGTAAGTAACTTGAAAAAACTAGCAATGATTCTAAAATTATTAGAGGTAAATCGAGGACTAGTACCCAAATTACCCAACTCCTTAATCCAATTCTAAAATATGTAAACATTACTGGCTGTTGTTGTCATAGGCCAGTGAAAGGGAATACAATTACTATTATTTGCATGGTTTAATACTGGCTGCTTGGCAGCTCCCTTAAAAAGATGGTCTACCTGTAATAACTCTAACCATTAAATCTATTACGTGTGTGCTTAGGCCACAAAGGCTGATTATATCCAAATCCTGAATTGAATCAGAATATGGATCAACTATGCAATAAGTTACAAGAAATGTCAAAGTTGAAGGCTGTGATTCTAACCAATGACCTTTCTGGAAATGGCCATCCAGAAAAAGGTATTTATTGTCTCTTCCTTTTATCTCTAATGATATCAACCTAAACTTAAATGTGGAACCACCAAGGCACAACTTTATGAGTTCACAAAACAAAACTGTTTCTGGAAGGCTACAGATTGCTTGGCAAGAAGACCCTCCAATACACCCACTTGAACACCTTCATAAGTTTTCATTAAGTAGTCATGGTATAGAGACAGAGCTCTATAGAAACAGAATTTATCAGGGCAGGGAAGGATCTGTAGTTTCCTGCCAGATGCCCATCAAATCCCAAATGGGGGATATGTTAGCTGTGACACCATCTGCTCAAAGCTGGCTCTTTCCAGATATCAGCTCAAGTTCTTAACGCACCAAAGTCCTTTTCTAATCAGGGCTTATGTCAGCATTTAAGAATGGACATGAACGGCCGAGGCCCTTTCTAGGGATATCCGGGTCCCTTCTGAGCTTAAACCCACTCAGAATCATCTATGGTAGAAAGTAGAGTCGGTACTTAAGTGTTTCTAAACAATATTTCTGTCTCCATCTTTTTTGGTGTCCTGGAAATCACATTTCCCAACAGAACTAACACTCTTGAGAATAATCAATTAAGTGAAAACTTGATCCTAAAAGGAAAATGTTTTACACTAATTTGTGTTTTTTAGATTTACTGGCTATATCTCTCTGTGCAAATCCTCTGCTCCACCTAAACACACTCCTGCTGGATCACAGAGATCCATAAAAGGAGCCTAATCCTGAACCATTTCACATATTTGCCCATCGATTGATCCTGACAAGTTGCTATATATTCAAATCCTACTTGTCCTTCAAAGACCAGATTAAAGGCCCCATCTTCCCCAAAACCTTCACAGGTTCTATGGATTAACAGTACATACCATTTCTTCTATGGATTAGCAGTTCATACCATTTTCAGTTCATTTTGGACTCATTTGTTTTCTTATAATTTTATTTAATAGTAACATTAGAATTTAACCTTTGTGGGTTTTACATTTTCTTTTCTTCACGAGACTATAAACTTGATGTCATGGATCACTTCTTACAATTCTTTTGTATTCTCTAACATACTTGACGTGGTCCCTTGCAGATAGTAAGCATTAGTCTAGTCATTAGACTTGTTTACTTGTTAAACATATTAACGCTTTAACTTTTTTGCTGATCTGTGCAAGTGCATGTGGGGTAAAGGAGGTATGTGATACTTTGCTTAGGAAAAAAATTTTCTAATGTTATAGAAAGTTGTAACATCTGATTTTTGTCTAATTATTTGAAACATGATCTATATTTATAATGCTATTAGCTGTTACTGAATATATATAAAAGAATACAGTACTATTTCCTCTTTTTTTTTTATTTCCTCTTTATTACCTATAATTACGATATTCTGCTTCCGCCATTAAGAATCATCATATATTGACAGTTCACACAATTTTAATTGCTGGTTTATGCATAAAGTTCTTTCCATAATCAACTTATATTTCCTAGCCTATCACTAGATAGAAATTTACTGAATATCTTCAAAGAGTTAGCAACCCCCTTGTGCGGATGTGTACAGGCCTTTAAGAAGCTTAAGATATAGTGGAAGAGATAAACTGCATGTAGCTACAGCTTTGCACATAACAAACTACAGAGTTGGCTGCTGCAGAGCACTTTATGTATATACTTCTTCTGGGCTGTCCTTTGTTTAATAATTGCTAATATACATTCCACTTGATATTAATTCAAATGATCCCTATATATTAATGAAACTTCTGTCTTAGGATATAAGGAATATGAAAGGGATATAAGACATATATTTCTTGTGCTTGATATATCTGTAACCTTGCCAGAAAGATAAAACAAACTGATAAAGTAATAATTACAGGAAATTATAATAAAGCATTATCAGACTAAATGCTGTGGTAATTGAGAAAAATAAATGAAATGAGTAGAAAAAATTGTCCTAAGCACTATACTTAAATACTATACCTGGATTAGGACTCATTTTATGGGCATATATCAGTGCAATCAGAGAACAAAGGGATACATCTTGTTTATTTTTAATAGCCTCAAATTCACGAAGAGCGTCTTGAGTTTTACCTGAAAATCAAAATTACAAGGTGAAAAACTGTCAGAGTACAAAACGAGAATTTAAAACGTATGGAACATATTTAATAATTAGCACGTACCTTCCATTAATGTACCATAGGCATGATAAAACCTGAACACTGGATCATTAGCATACCTCTTAACTCCTTCGCTGGCAATAAGTAACACATGATGGAAATATCTCTCTTGACAATAGTAATGAATCAAAGTCTAAAAGGAAATAAGAAACAGATATTAATCTAAAATCTTGAATAATCTGAAGTCAGATAACATGATTTTTTTTCTTCCAAGCTCCTGAAAATATTGTTAAAGGCTAAAGCTTAACATTAAGGTATGTAAAACACAACGAACACAAAATTTTTGGGACAACTCAATGTTTTCTAATAATTTCAGTCTTCTTTTTCTGACATATTTGTTAACACTGCTGAAATTAGGCTACTTTCACCTCTTGCCCTTCTTTTGCCTACATTTTATTAAAGGTTTTAGAAGATGGGAGAACAGACAAAAAACAGGAATAAGAAGGGCCTTCCATTGCCAAACCAGAGGATTCTTTCAAAAAAAAAATCTTGCTTCTATTTTGTTTTTAAAGCATTACAAAGTAATGACAAATCGAATTCAGCAATCCATTGTCAAATGCTGTCTTGTTTTCTGAGTTCTACAACAAATAACTGTCAGTAGCAACAAATGTGCTAAACTGTTTTTTAGTGGAAATTACTATCTGTAAGCTTTTTTCAAAACTGCATTATTTAGATTTACACGGCAGAAAACGAATATCAAGAGATACTAACTTCTGATTAATTGGGTCTATGCTTTACAGCTTTTTCTCAGGATCACATCCAAGGCTTAGCTGCTAACCTAATCAAAGAGGGAAGCCACGTTCACTACGGCTGTGATACACCTGACTTCCCTCCACTGACCGACGTGGGCCATCCCATACTCACCTACTCTGACTCTGCAGCTGGGATAGCAGGAGCGAGAAGTAGGGATGAAGCAGCGACCGACAGGATTGAAATATGAGTGTCTGTTTAGCTCTTTTTTTTTTTTAACAGCCTGTTATTTCTGGGGGGCTACAGTCCCCATGCTTCTCTAGAACAGTTAGGCAAACATTCCTAACTTTTACTCCACTTACCTCCTTGTGGTTACCGCCCTCTGGTTCCTGGGACGCCCACAACACACTTTAGTCAAGTGCAGTTTTTCTCCTAAGATTGCAGATAACCTCTTAGTTTGCCACAACTAAGGACCTCTGTTCAGCATTTAAGCACCCATAACTCTCCGGAAAGGTAACATAAAAAGGACTTGGATTTAAAGGTGGAAAGATTTCAAAATTTTGGTCCATCTTAGGGTACCTTAGTTTGCTCATTTGTACAACGCTGCTAATCACTTACAGATCATTGTGAGGATTAACCGTAACATCATACTGTAAAACTCCTAAAAAAAAGTTCCTCTGAACCCCATACATTGATGAAGTAAAAAATGTAGCATTCAGCCAAGACCTCTCATCTAAGCTCCAGATTCACCTTTCCATTTACTTGCCCCAAGCCAGAAATCAAGTCCTGGCATCCTCCCTTCCAGTTTGCCCAGTCCCCCTGATTCTAACCAGTCAGTAAGGCTCTTCGGCTCCTCTAGCCTACTTCCTACTCTTCATACTTTCTCATTCCTTGGTTTGTTCGGTCCAACAAACGTTTACTGCCTACTAGTGCCAGGCACTGGGCTAGATGCCATGAATGTGAAGAGGGAGAAGACATGGTTCCTGACCCAGCTTAAATTCTACAACTGAGACTAAGAATCTACAAACTAACCAATATAATTCAGGAAATGCAAGCAGGAAAAAATGCTTATAAAGTGCTTTGGAGACGTAGAAGAATGAGGTTGGGGTGTGGGAGGACGAAAGAATAAAATCAAGGTAAAGAATCTCCTTGGGGACTTCAGAACTGCCTCCTGCCTGGTGAACGCCTCACCACACCACACAAAAACTATGGCCTGCCACCTCTTTTTGTACAGTCAACAAAGTAAGAATGGTTTATACATTTTCAAATGGTTGAAGGGGGCAGGGCCCCTTCAAGAAAAAAAAAGAAAAAAACACAACATGAAAATGTTAAGAAATTCAAATTTCAATGTCCATGAATAAAGTTTTATTGGAACTGGGCCATGCTCATTTAAGTATGTCTAAGGCTGCTTTCAAGCTGCAATGGCAGATTAGATGCCAGACACTTTGGCCTGAAAAACCCAAGATAATGTACTATTTTTATAGAGAAAGTTGGTCATTCCTTGTTTTAGAGTCTTAAGACAGAGATTACAGGGTGAGGAGGTTGGAGAGAAAGGTAGGATCGAGCAAGGCCTCACTCATATTAAGGACTTGGATTTGCTCCTCTAGACTAAGTGATGATGATGTAGGGATGAGTTAGGGACAGATGGGACTAGGCAGGGAAAGATAAGGAAAGGCCGAGTCAGGCTCCTAACCATCCCAAGAAAACCGAGATAAACCAGTAAAACCATAGAAAATAATAAACCTGGCACCCTAGCTCCAAAATGTTAGGGAGTATCTCCCTTTATCGGCTACCAAGTAATCACAGAAACTCATCAGGCTGCAAAGAAATAGATCATTAAGGTGTTATCAATAGTCCCTGCTCAAACCAAGACAGCACAAGAATCTCAAGGCCATGGGCTCCCTGGCTAGGTTCTCAATAAAAGACGGCCACTAAAAGCCCTCAGTGGCAACCCCTACAGGACCCCTGTCACTTCCGAGAGCTTCCTCTGTATCTTGGCCTAGTAAACTTCGATTGCTTTGCTCACTCTGTTGTGTCCACGAGATTCATTTCTTTGACTCCGTGAGACAAGGACCAAAGCTCTCTTGTATCAGTAAGGCACCAGGTAACTATTTGGTGCGAAAGTGTTTTTTGTTTTTTGTTTTTTTTAAGATTTTATTTATTTTTTCATGAGACTCACACACACACAGAGAGAGTGAGGCAGAGACACAGGCAGAGGGGGAAGCAGGCTCCACGCAGGGAGCCCGATGTGGGACTCGATCTGGGGACTCCAGGATCACGCCCTGGGCCAAAGGCAGGCGCCAAACCTCTGAGCCACCCAGGGATCCCCAGCACAAAAGTGTTTTTATTAAAAAGTTCATGTGGGTGGTCGTGCAAAGGATAATTTAAAGTGATGGAAAAAATTAAAGAGATGGGAAAAGACTTCAGAAAATAATGTAACTCAGGCCAAAAAAAAAAAGCAAAAGACCTTGCAGCAAGCAGTCCCTCTCACGGCCAGTGTCCTTCCTCCACTTACCATCATCTAACATAGTACTTCGTATCTGACTCCTACTCAAAGGCAAGCTCCAAGCCTGGGAGAATTTTTCTTGGTTTTGATATCCAGGGCTTCTCCCCTTCAGGGCTTAGGACAGGGCCAGCAGTAGAGCGCGCTCTCAATGGGGCACTTGCGGGGATGAGCACTGGGTGTTATGCTATATGTTGGCAAACTGAACTCCAATAAAAAAAAAAAAAATTTTTTTTAAATAACTATGTTTGCTTATCAACAGCTCTTTATCGAGTGTAGGTTTTTGCCCAGCAGTAGACTGCAAAGTCTCTGAAGGCAGGGGCTGTTCACTTCTGCTCATCACTATCTCCAGCTTCCAGGGGACACCCAGCGAGCCCCCCGCCCCCCATCAACATGTGCTGGCGAAGAAACTCTGAATTCCCAAGCCTCGTGTCCCTGTTTTTAGATCATTTCCTAGGTGGTCGGTGCTCAAAGATTTGCTTAACAGATGAATCGGGGACCACCACCCCAAAACGAAGACGCTTCCATTTCCAAGCCTGTTTGTTTTCACGGAATCTCTGCAAGGTCCCTTCCGTCCGCCAGGTTTGCCGGCCCCAGTTGGCTTAACGAAGCCCTGGACGCTCGCCCCGGGGGGGTGGGGGGGGGTGGGGAGGGTGGGGGGGGGAGGGTAGGGGGGTGGATCCCGAGGCAGGGCCCACAGCGGTGCAGCCCAGGCGGTGCAGCCCCGCGGTGCAGCCCCACGGTGCAGCCCCACGGTGCAGCCCGGCGGTGCAGCTGCGGCCCGCACGCCCCGCCGGGCACCTGGCGCAGCGCGGCTGCAAGGGCACGGCCGCGGAGCGACGCCCCCGCCTTCCCGGTGCTCCCCCGGCCCCGCTCACCTTCAGCCCCTGCGAATCCATGGCTCCCCCGGGGCTGGATCGCGGCCTCCGAGACCCACCGCCGCCGCAGCGCAGCCCCGGAGCCCCGGGCTCAGCGCCGCGCAGCCCAGGCCCAGCCCCAGCCCCAGCCCCAGCCCGCGGCTCGCGCTCCGGGACGCGGGGGCGGGGCAGGGGCGGGGCGGAGAGCGGGGCTGCGCTGCCATTGGCTGCCGGCGGCGGGGGGCGGGTCCTCAGCGCGGGGATTGGCTGGGGCTGGGGCGGGGGCGGGGCTGCGGGGACCAGGGAGAGGGGGGGCGGGCGCCCTGCGGGTGCGGACGGAGGGAGGGCTCGGGGCGGGCCGAGCCTCGGGGAGGAAGGAGCGAAGGAAATAGCACGGCCCCGGGCTTCCCGTGCGGCCCCCGGGAGACACCATCTTCTGCGCGGCGGTGCGGAGGCCGCTGCCCGCGACGCGGTGTTGGGAGGCCTGACGGCGCCGAGGAGGACCTGGGGCGCGGCCGCCTGCGTGGCCCCGCGGCTGAGCATCTGCCCTTGGCCCAGGGCGGGGCCCCAGTGCGGGGATCGAGTCCTGCAGCGGGCTCCTGCGTGGAGCCTGCTTCTCCCTCTGCCTGTGTCTCTGCCTCTCCCTCTCTCTCTCTCTGCGTCTCATGAATAAATAAATAAAATCTTGAAAAAAAAGCTGTCTCTCTGTGTGTCTCACGAATAAATAAAATCCTGAAAAAGAAAAAAAACCTTGGGCTTTCACGTAGTTGCGTGGCTGCCGCCAGGTGGCGCAGAAGAGTCCGTTCACCGGCGCCGAGCTGCGGGAGCTCACCCCTGCACGCGTTGCTGCAATCCCGTGTTTGCTGTTAGAATAAATACGCATTGGATCGCTTCTTGTCTCTACGAGCTCCGACATTGATGGAAGTTTGTTTTTTTTCCCCCCCAGGATTTTATTTTAATGATGCACTGCTGAGTTTAAGCTGCCAGCGAGCTGAATTCCCGTGCGCGGGGCAGGCAGGCGCCCGGCTGGCTCGGCCCTGGAGCCTCCGCCTCTTGCTCTCAGTCCTCAGTTCTGCACCCACATCGCGGGTAGAAATCACTTCAAAGAATTAAATCCTCTGCGGATGTTTATGTTTGTACCCATCGGGCAACTCTGACAGCAGCTCACAGATTTCTTTAGGTCGGAAAATTTTAAATATGATGAATTAAGACATTTCCTGTTTCAGCTTACAGTTACTTTGAAAACGGTGGTAAAGATTTGAGGTTTAAGTGGTTTTTTTTTTTTTTGTAGATTATAAATTTCCATCCCATCTTTAGTAATCGTACTTTAGTTGATATGTTTGGAAGATGCCTTAATCAGATTTTACATTCGTTGAAGAGGAAGGGGGCCTAAGGGACTCCCTCTGCTGAGCTTTCTGCTCAGGTCCTGAGATCAGGGTCCTGAGGTCAAGCCCAGTGTACACTCTTTTTCTCTCCAATAAATAAATCTTAAAAAAAAAAAAAATCTGCTGAGGAGGCAATGAACATTAGCTTTCTCCATGCTAGTAGGTTAGGTAATGACAATCTAGAAGGAAAAAGTGGTTACTTTCCCAGACTCCATGGCTGGGAAACATTCTTCATTGGTTTATGTATAAAGATTGCTCCACCCAAAGTCGCATATTGTTTTCATGAGGATTATTTTTTTGTTTCCAGTATTTACAGTTGAAACTAGACAACTGCGCTGATGGACAACGTGTAAGCGCTGGTCTGAATCTCAAAGCCTGTAGTATAATTTGCACTTGTAAGTCATGGTGCTCATCAAAGTGCAGAATCTTGAACTCCTTGGTTTTGGTTCTAAGTGAAAAGTTCATTGGAAAGAAAATATTTAAGGATGTGGTTAAAGGTACAGGTGATCCAGCTACTGTTCTGAGAACTTTAAAGTCTAAACTTGGACCATCAATCAGACCATTGGAAGGCTGCATGCTTGGACCATATTAATTTAGCCCTTTATAGAATTTCCTTCATTGAGTTTTGTTCGATGATTAAATTATTTAACACAAAACACCATCCCTGGCACTCCATGAGTGTCTGTTGGATTAAATCTACTTTAGAAATTTTCTTCGCCGAGGCTGGGAACTTGATGTTCTCCATATAAGGTAAGAAGTTTCTTTTGGATCCCAGGCCAGGAAAAACTGTCTTCCCTAAAAAACCAAGGCATGTGTTCCTCAGCTCAAACATTTTTATGGACTCACCTTTGCCTACCAACTTCTGAGTGTGGCATCTAAGACTCTTCACTTCATCATCTTCTTCAACGTGCTTCACCCTCCCCAGAGCCTGATTTTAGGCAAATGGGACAACCATTCTTTCTTCTAGGAATGCTTTCCCCTACTCTGGGCTCCACCTTCATCTGAAAAAAAATCTACTCTTTCTTCAGAGTTCATCTCAAATCTCATTCTGTATGAAGGCTTTAGGATTACCATAACTGGATGGATGTGAGAGGTTGCGTGGAATGGTAGCAAGAATATGGTCTCCCAGACCTAAAGTAGAACTCTTACCTGTTTACGGTTGTGGCTTAGGAAGAAGCACTTTCCTGAGCCTTGGTTTCTTCAATAACTGAAAAAACTAAACACCTAACACACATGGAAATTTCCTAACATATAATAGGCATTCTACAACCAGTAATTCCCATTAAATGCATAGTGCTCTGCATGACCTGCAGCACTCATGTGTTCCTTGTACTCTGGTTTTGGTGTACTCTTTGTTAAATTTAATCTTGTCTATTATATGGTGAGCTCCTTAAAGCCATGCATGTAGTGTAGTCGGTAAGAGCTTAGTCCCTCGAGATAGATCATCTGAGATCATATCCTAATACTATTATTTACTAGTTGTTCATTGGGAAAAATTACTTAGCCTCTCTGTGTTTCAGCTGTAAACTGAAACTAATACTTCAGAAAGTTAAGAAGATTAAATTAGTTAATATTTAATGGATATAGCAGTGTTAGGTATAGGGTAAGCATTAAATAACTTTAACCTCTAATTATTTGTACTCCTAACTTCTCCAAGTATAGAATATGGTATTGATTCTGTAAGCATTTAGTAAATCTTACAGGACTGTTGGGGCTCTACAATTGCATCTGTTTGGCTTTCTTCTTTCCCATTCTTAAACTAAGCTACTTGTATCTACATTATTTCATTATATGAACTAGAAGTTAAAGAAAAAACATTTAGGATAAACAAGTGGTTCTGGTGAAGACAAAAGTAAAGGTAAGAAAAAAATAAAGCAGACATATGGAACTTGGAATCTGGTAAGAACTTTAGAGGGACGCCTGGGTGGCTCAGTGGTTGAGCGTCTGCCTTTGGCTCAGGTCATGATCCCAGGGTCACATATCAGGCTCCCCAGAGGGAGCCTACTTCTCCCTCTGCCTATGTCTCTGCCTCTCTCTCTGTGCCTCTCATGAATAAATAAAATCTTTTTAAAAAAAGAACTTTAGAGACTATTGTCCAACTTCTTTATTTTTCAAAGGAGTAGAATGAGGTCCAAAGAGATGAAATAATCCACCCCAAATCTCACAGTTTTCTACTTCCAATGTAGCCTTCAGAGCAGTTATGAAGAATGGACAAGATGAAGTGTTTGTCTTTCTTTTCTTCTTAAGGCTATTACTATAAAGTTGAAACAGGAGATGAAGAGGTTAAAAATGTATGAAATCCAGATAAACCAGCACACAGTTCAGTCTCAGAGGGGACGTTATAGAAAAGTTAGAGGTTAACCGAAGGCAGGAATCTGAGTTATGGCTCTGACCCTTAATAACTTTTCAACTCTGGGCAAGTTTTTAACCTTTCTCTGCTTTAGTTGATACATCTGTAATGAGTAATTGGAAATAGGATAATAATATTTGCTTTATCAATATTTAGACTAAATGAGATTATAGTAAGGTCATTGAAATATTGAAAAGTCCCATGTGAAAGACCGTAGTACATTTACAGGAAAACTCCTTAGCTGATGAGCTGTTTGACTATGGGGCAACCACCTTGCCTCGCTGAGATCAGGATCCAACCTTTCATACGCTGTCTAGTGCTCTTTTCTTTTCCAAATAACACAGGACAAAAGTACCATACTTTTGAATCATGTATGAAACGTGGTATCTGCTAATGCAAAAATTATGATTGTTGTAACTCATCCATTTAAAATTCTACAATTTGAGGCTCCTGGGTGGCTCCGTTGGTTAAGTATCTGCCTTCAGCTCAGGTCATGATCTCAGGGTCCTGGGATGGAGGCCCTGTTTTGGGGGCTCCCTGCTGAGTGGGAAGTCTGCTTTTCCCTGTCCCTCTGTTGCTCCCCCTACTTGTGCTCTCTCTCTCTCTCTCTCTCTCTCCCTGTCTTGCTCTGTCAAATAAATAAATAAAATAATAATAAAATTAAATAAAATTCTGCAATTTTATTCATTTAAGTTAGGGAGAAGACAGTAATTCTTGTTCCTCTCTTCCTATACTTTAAAGTCTAGTAAAGGTGAACAGACAATGAATGGGTAGTCACAATAGGAAATGAATAAATTATAAGTAGTGATCGCCTTAATAGCTGTTTTAGGAAGTGCAGTTAAACAAGAGACTAAATTGAGTGGTCTCTTCACAATTTTAGGGATTAATGTATTAAGAACAAAGTGAAATTAACATCACTTGTTATAGTCCAGAGAGTTCTTCTCCTCAATTCCTACAATTGACTTCTTTTCAACCATTGATACTTTGTTTTTCTTTAAAAATACCCATGCAGTTCAGCTATCTGATGGCTAAGAATTCCTAATAACAGAAAAATTTGCCTCTTGCTCATCTATCAGATGTGGTGACTGTTTCTACTCAAATACCATGATGGAGATTTACCAAGAGAGTTATTTTTTTTTCTTGATTATATCTTGACATTTAATCTATGCAAAAGTAGGAGGGGGAAGATACAGAAAAATATTTTTCAGAAGAGTCTGGAATTTTGAAATAGAAATAATAAATTATTTAAATGCTTACAACCACGATATACAGAACATCTTCACGAGATGCCATCTGTCTTCTTTCTACTCCTTT
Organism: Canis aureus; assembly: GCF_053574225.1. Taxonomy (NCBI): domain Eukaryota; kingdom Metazoa; phylum Chordata; class Mammalia; order Carnivora; family Canidae; genus Canis; species Canis aureus. The sequence goes on along the minus strand of NC_135644.1, from coordinate 19,781,070 downwards.
CAAGAATCTTTATCTGAAAAAAAAAAAAAGAATCTTTATCTGGTTGATAAAATAAGAACAAAAAATAGTGATAACTCCCCCCTCAGCCTGGAATTTACTCATGTGGGTCCAAGTTCATATCTGAAAAATCTTACCCAACATCAAATTCACACTGCCGTCTTCCTAGACAGTGTTATTTCTGGATGTAAGATAACCAGCGGTCTGTTCTACTTTTTATCCTAAAGTTGAGAAAAATCATTACCTTGGCTTTGTAGGTGTCTGATTCTTGATAACTTTGTTTATGGCAGTGTTTCCATCTGGTCACTAACATTCCTTAGAGGCAATACATTCTAATGTATAATGTTGAGTTTGCAAAAATGATGAGGGAACAGTGGCTTCATGCCCATGCCCAGTACACATGAGGTCATGAAGGATGCTGTGCTCTAATGCGATTGTCTTTGAGTATGTTGGATATGATTTTTCTTACTGGCCTTCCTTTCTCTGCCTTTCCCATTGGTCTCTCTCTTCCCTGCATCCATTTCAGCATCTGATGTTAACAGCCACTGTATGATACCTCTGCTCCACTGAATTGCCTCTTCAGTTTGTCATTCTAGTGTGCTTGCCCTTAATACCTCTTATTTCTCCAACTTCAGAAGCTCATTAGAGTGTCACCCCACCCTGAGGCACATGGCATGCCTTCCACCCTGAAGGCACCTGAGTCCATCTTCCTCAGGAAAGCACCTTTGCCAGAGTGATGCCTGGAAGCAGGGCTTATGTTTCCCTCTCACAGCTTATGAGATTTTTTTTTTCCCTCTCCTCAGAGTATCCAGGTTTTTTTCTTTTCACATCTTACTCCTGGCTTCTCATTCATAGACTCCTCCTCATCGGCCTTACCACTTATCTGAATTAGCTGAATTAAAACAGCTGGAGCTCACACCACAGGATCCCTGCTCATAAATCCATTTACAACTGAGCTCTAATTTGTGGCAATATATTTTTCCCCAAATCTTTATTTTGAGGATTTTCAAACATGTGAAAAATTGAACAATATAATGAACATTCCTATACTCATCACCGGAGAACTTTTCTGAGATGCTATTTTATTGCTCCCTGGATTTTCCATTCTCTTCAATTTATGTACATGACTAGGCCCTTAGTATTTTGTATCAGGGTGGAAGAAGAAGTCTTTAGAAACGTGCTGCCCAGTGAAACAGCCACTAGCCACATGAGGCTGTTTAAATTTACATAGTTAAAATGAAAATTAAATTCATCAGTTGCTCTAGTCACATTTCAGATGCTCAGTAGCCACATGTGTTGTGGCCAGCACGCACAGAGGACAATTTCATCGTCTCAGGAAATTCTATTTTACAGCACTTCAGAAGAATTTGAGATCTTTTCTAAAATAAAAGACCTTTTACAAAAGAGCTGGGTTTCTTGGCAGATAGAAGGGGCCAGAGCAGTGCCATTAAGGCAAAAGAGGGAGGACTTTCCAGAAACAGAGACAGAGACAAAAGTCAATAGAGTCCTGTAATTTCAGGTATCCACACCGCTGCCCCCCCACCCCACCCCCGCCCATCTGTGACAGTGTACCCAGAGGGAGGCGAAACTTCAGAACTTCAGATACATGGTTGCATGGTGGACCCAGTAAAGCTGAATCTATAATACCAACCTCAGAGACCCACTTTAGTTTGGACAATAAGGAAGTCATCAGAAGCTGTCATGAACTGTGGGGGTCAAGAAACGTCTCCCCTTTTTTGAGCACCATATGAACCTCTTGGATTCTAATTGAGTCCTGGGAGAGGAGGATGTTCCTACCGAGTGGAATTAATTTCCTGGCTATCCAATAGACCGATGCTAAGCCTTGAATTTTATTAGATTTAAAAGAAGAAAAGAAAGAAGAAGAAAAAGAAATAGAAATTTTTTGCACATATGAATTTTGGGACTGAATTTCAAGCCCACTAAAAATAGTGAAAGTTGTCTTTGGTAATTATTTAAAATATATGTGTATTTAAATAGTGTATGGGTTTTTGGCCACTGGGGGACATTGTTGCCCCATGCATAAGACAAGCAGTGGTTCTCAAACTTGAGCATACATCAAAATTACCTGGAGGGCTCCTTAAAACACAGATTGCTAGATTGCCACCTGCAAAGGTTCTAGTTCAATTTGTGGGGAGAGGGGGCTCAAAGATAGGAATTTCTAACACATTCTCACATAGTGCTGTTGCTGCTGGTCTGGGGACCATGCTTTGAAACCCACTGCTTTAGCGAAAATTGTAATGAAAATATAACATTAAGACTACTTATTGACCAAACTTGTTTCATCATTAGGGTATTCTAATGGACACAGAGAACAATCTAGATGCTATACTAACAACTGGCCTTAGTCTAGCATACGAATTTTGTGTGGTATTCCAATAGTTCATAAGAGCACTTTAGAAAGTCATAGTTTCTATATAGTTGAAGTTCATAGTTCTGTATAGTGCAATGGACGGAATGAAGTTTAAGACCAAAAATCTTCATGGCTTCTGTGACTAAATTAGCTTAGGTCTAAACAGAACTTGATCCCCCAAATAATGGTTTAGAAGATGCTCTCAAGATGCGTACCCAAATATACCTTAAAACCCGATAATTTATTTCCAAATTATAATTCAAATAATATCAAGGAGACTAGATTTGGCAGGATAATCCAGGGTGAGGTCTATTTCAGAGTTGCATTGGAGACTTGGACATGAGCCCCCTCATAAAATAAGACTTTCAGAGCAAAAAGAATATCATTTTTCATGGGTTCCAAAGAACTGGTGGTCTCTCTATAATGTTTGTATCTTTTTCTCCCCTAGGTATTATACCAAAATCAATGTGTAGATAGCAGCTATCCCTTCTCACGAAAACTCCTTTGTATTGTCTTAAAAGCCTAGAAAACTAATTTAGGGTTTACTTGATTTACCATGTTAATTATGGTAGTTTATTGTTTTATGCCGCCAAAATTGGTTTTGCTCTCAGAAAAGTAATGTTTTGAAATTAGAATAGACCTTGAAAATTCATGTCTTTTTAAACCCTGCATTTTGTAAATGAGATTCTAGTGTTCAGGAAAGTTAAATGATGAGTTCAAAGTGTTACAGCTTTTATTAGAACAGTATTTCTAGTCTTCTGGAAGAGCAACAAATAGTAGCGTAGGAAGTTTAAAAGGTTAAGCAAATGTTTGGATCTAATGTCACATGTAGTAATAAGCTATGAAAAAATATAAATCACATTTTAGCAATATTTGTCGTTGGGCTTCTCATTTTCTACTGCATAAATTTTATAGGCTTGATTTTGTTACAATAATCGTGTTTTGCTATTGTAATGAAAAATAGAGATAATTTCTATTTCAGAAATAAATGTAGCAGTACTTTTCAATATTTTAAAAGAAAAACTATTGCTGAATGAGATAGCTTAAGTATTATTGTTCATAGGTATTTAATATAAATTACATTCTTTATCATTCATAGGATATGTAGGAGTTAAATAGTATTATATAGGCTAATAGTATTTGCCATAACTCCTCATTTTCATTCTCAAATAAGCATTTTCTTTGAATAATAATGTGATGATATGTGGCTCCTATTATCTGAAATGACATTGTTAGCATGCTGTTTTGTGTTGGGTTCACTGCAAAAAAAATTGTATCATTGGCTTTATGTTTTTAATCCTAAATTTCAAGATATTGTGAGAAAAGTTTTCACTTTGCAATATCTATCCAAGTTGGTAGGTTGTTAATTTATTCAACTTTTTAAAAAAGTACAGTGCTGGCACTATTTGATACTATGTTAAGATGGCTGTGGTTCCGGCTCTTAGAGGTGTTTTGGTTGTAGAACTGTTTGTCCTGGAAGAGATGTTGGGAGATGAAAAATTAAAGAGTATCCTATAATACTGGCTGGCTCCTGCTTCAAGGAGAAGCACCTATACCTAAATCCAACTGTCTAATATAAATGTGGAAAATGTATCTTTGACCTAGAAAGCCCAATTTCAGAAATCTATCCAACAGAAATACTTACAGATTTCACAAAAATACCAGAACAAAGATATTCATTATAGCCTTGTCAGCTGCAAAGCAAAATTGGAAAAAAATCTAAATGTACATCAGGAAATGACCCATTAATTAAATCTATAGAATGGAATGCTATGCACCATTTAAAAAGAATGAGGTAGATTTAAAAAAATTGTTTTAAAAAGATTTATTCATTTGAGAGAGAGAGAGCACATGTGTGATTTGGGGGGAGGGGCAAAGGGAGAGGGGAAAAAGAGAATCCTAAGCAGATTCCCCACTGAGCACAGAGCTTGATGTGGAGCTCCATTTCACCATCCTGAGATCATGACCTGAGCCAAAATCAAAAGTTGGATACTTAACTGACTGAGCCACCGAGATGTCCCAAGAATGAGGTAAGATTATATGTGTCAAATGGAAATATACTCAAGATACATTAATTAAAAGAGCAAGTTGCAGAACAACATATGTATACAACATGATATGTGTACAACAATATGCATACAATAATGCCTGGACCGTTATTCAAGAACTATTTAAAGAAGAGAGTGGGAAAATATGATTTTATACCTTTCTGTGCTGTTTTAGTTATTTTTCTGAAATAAAAGGCATGCTATATTTTTATAGCCCAATCAAAAGCAATCTCTCTCGAATAAATAAATAAAATCTTAAAAAACAAACAGACAAATAAAGCTACATCACACTTCAATAAAGTTTGCAAAGACAAATACGTACTGGTCCCAATCCCTATTATAACTTTTATATTCTCATATTTATCATAAAATGCTATCTGGGTGGAAAAAAGTGTTCCATAGCCCTAAAATATTAGAATGGTCATTGGACTAGAAGTTAATATTTCCTATGTGATCTCTCTTGGTATTGTAGTCTGTGTCATTAAATGACCACCAGCGGCTCAGACTATCCTGCACCAAGATACCATGTCCCAGTTACCAAATTCTTTATCCCAGTGCACAGCTCTTTTCCCCAGAGGAGAAAGGGAAATCTTTCCTAATTTTTACAAAGATCTGTATGAGCTAATCGTGTTCTTGATGTTAGAATTTATCACATGTGCTAAAGATAACCATTTTGTTCTGCTTATTCAGCCTAGATTGCTGGGAAGTCTTTGGGCACCCAAAATATCATATGAAATCAAACTCTAACTCTGGGGTGGTCCTTGGTGATGCCAGCACATTCTGACCTTTAAGCATTTTATTGGTTTAGTACTATTATCAACTAATGATGAGTTCCTGAAGCCCTGAAACTTACCAGGTTGCCTATCCCTAAGTGAACTTTTCAGACTTGCTGATCATAAAACTCTCCTGGGGAGCTTACTCCACCTCATTCTAACACTGTAACTCAATAGACATTTTTGAGTCCTTTTCTAGAGATTCTGACATAATTTGAGGTGAGGCTTAAAACTGTAGTTTAGCTATTGCCCTGGTAGGTTGTTAGGATTAGATAAGGAAAGAAAGAAAGAAAAGAAAGAAAGAAAGAAGAAAGAAAGAGAAAGAGAGAAAGAAAGAAAAGAAAGAAAAGAAAGAAAGAAGAAAGACAAAAGAAAGAAGAAAGAGAAAAATAAAGAAAAAAAGAAAAGAAAAAGAAAAGAAAAAAGAAAAGAAAGAAAGAAAAAAGAAAAGAAAAGAAAAGAAGAAAAGAAAAGAAAAGAAAAGAAAACTGCCCTAAGATTGTTGAAAGGTAAGAGAGCCTATGTAATAGACTCAGAGACTTGGAGCCACCGTATTGAAGTTATCCTTGGATGGTTTGGACTCTTAAGGCCTAGTTCAGGGAGAATGCCGTGGAAATACCTAGGTTTTGGGGTGGAAGAGAGAGTATCTTATAGTTGTAAGACATACCTGGATAGTGTACTAAATTTCATGCAATTAACTGCACATTGAGTTTTATTTTAGCAAATCATAACATACGACAAATAGGACAACTTCTGCTATATTTGAATGAAGTCCTTCCTCACTCTCCTTATCTCTGAAGAAAATATTTCCAGGTATTTCACCATTCTCCATAAATCCTGTTGTCCATTTCCCTATATATTTATAAGATCACAATCTTATAGTTGCTATCTATAGTTTGCTCTAGCATTGCATCTATTTTAGGTCATCAGTTAGCATAACTCCATAAACTTTTCCCTAAGGTCAGGCAAATGGCTGCACTTACAATTGAGGTTGATCAGAGGTACAATCTATTTGCCTTTAGAAATTTGTGTTTTCTACAACTGCAAGAAATACTGCTGAACAAGACATTTCTTCACCATCTTTGATGAAAGATGAGCATTAATAATGCAGGTAAGAATCAGGCCAAGTGATGTTGAAAAGAAAACAAGGTCCAGTAGCCCTAATTCCTTTTAAAGGAATAAATTTAAAATGACAAGCTCAATAGTTCCACCATAGCAAAGAATGGGGTATTATATAATCCTTAAGTTCTAAAGAGTTAAAAATCAATTTATGAACTCTTTTACCTTGGAAATATTTATGTATATACATATCTATACCTATATCTATGTCTTTTTCTTTATAGGTAATAGGTAGTGTATGTGCTCTTATGGATAGATGTAATACTCATCCATTTAAATATTTATTATATATATCCAATATTACTAAAATATACTAAGGCCGATATTCATTTGTAACTCTTGAGATGTTTTATTGCTTTATATATCTTGTATATAATAAGAGCCCTCTGATATTATATAAATAAAGAGGAAAATATCTTAGAGGGATAAATAACTTAAAAATAGAGCTATTTTGATCAGTGCTAAAAATTAATTAATTTGTTCATTTGCTTAAATACCTACTGAAAACATTCTCTGTGCAAAGCTCTATAGAGGATAAAAGGCATTTATAGTCAGTCTCTGCCTATCAGACACCATCTGGTGTGTGAGTTCTTGTGGCAGAAGTAGAGAGGGAGGGTGGTCAGAGGAAGCAATCACATTCCAGACCACTGCATCCTGGCAGTTTAAGTGCTATATGAGGTGATCTCATGTCCTGGTTTGCCTCCTGGTTTTGCATAATTATTAATAGTCTCTTCCTTCATTCTCAAAACTTCTTGGGTTTGGAAATACCCATCAGAATCCCTTGGAAGTTCCTAGGAAAGAAAATTCTCTTGCAGTAATAAGATGCAAGGGAGGTGTCACTGAATTCCAAAGTTTGGGTTTGGTTTCAGTGGGGAGAAAGGGAGATGAGGAAGGAACTTAAGGCTAATCATGTCTCATCATTGCTTGCCTGGTTCTCCCAGTAGCTTTTTAAATTATGTATCTGCTGTTTCCTTTTCCTTAAAGTCAAAATCTTCTCTAGCATCTTCACTTCTACCTTTGCTTATTGTACAAATGTCTTAACAATTCTTTATCACTGTACTTTGGACATGCACTCAGGGCCCTTTATTATCTGGCCTCTACCTGTCTCTCAGTCACTGTCAATACTTACTTTTCATTTTATTGTGAATTCTCTGAACATGTTGTCCTGTTTCTATGTGTCTTGGTCATCAGCAGCAGGGCATATATGTGTATAGTAATTACTATATGCTTGAAACTGTTGATCGAAATGCTTAATTTGTATTAACTCATTTAATCCTCATAAAATTATTATTACCATTTTAAAGATGACAAAACTGAGGCAACAAAGTGTTAAGAAGCTTTTCAAGGTTGTTCAGCTAATAAGCAATATAGCTGATATTTGAGTCCAGGCACTCTGGCTCCAGAATCTATGCTTTTGACCCCTATTCTATAATATTTCTGCTGTTCAGCCTACCCTGCCCCTCTTATTCTTCAAACCCAGGCCAGAATTTACTGCTGTAATTGTTCCTACATCATCCTATAGAGGATCATCAATCCCTCTGTATACTATGTAACGTGTACTTACTTCTTTTCTTGAACTAGAAGGATAACCCACAAAATAACAGATATTGGGAAAGCAGGTCGACTTCTGGCGAGTTTTGTTGATGGCTGAGAGGAATAGAATGTAGTCAAATCAGTTTGGTCATATTAAGTGGAAGGTGATAGTTGAATATGCAAATCTAAAAGACCAACAGAAAGTTGAAATTGCAGGATCAGCTCAGCAAAAAAAGGCTGATGATATTGTATAAATCCAAAAGGACAGAAGAAGTTAATAAGTGGAAAAGGCAAAGAATCTAAAATATAGGAAGAAACCTAGAATAGTTAGTTTTATGGAAGGCAAAGGAAGATGCAATTTAATAAAGAAGGTATTGATGATGATCAACATCAAATTCTAATAATCTGTCAAATATAATAAAGATTGAATAAAGATCATGGAGTTTGGGTAATTGTAGCTTGGTGGGAATAGTACCCTTTTTTGAGAGCATTAAAGAGAGAAAGAAGAGCTATGGAAGAATAAGTTTCAGCATTGATTTGGCATTTGAATCTGTTAGAGTCACAATTTATATCAAACAGCTTGATGAAGAAAGAGAAAACCTGTATCTTAATGTTTTCCAAAAACATGCACATGTACACACAAATGCAGATTTTGGTAAATTTAGTACAGGATAGTGAATTCATTAATATCTTAATGAGCAAATTAAATTTTATATGATAATATATTTTCTATGAAAAATTTACACTTAAAATATAACTTCCTATAAATTTACTTTAAGATGATATTTGCAAATGACATATCTGATAAAGGATTAGTATCCAAATTTTTTTTTAGTGTCCAAAATTTATAAAGAACTTAGAAAACTCAACACTGAAAAAAACATATAATCCAGTTAAAAATGGGCAGAATACATGAGTAGACATTCTTCCAAAGAAGACATCCAGATGGCCAACAAACCATGTAAAGATGCTCCACATTACTCATCATCAGAGAAATAAATACAAATCAAAACTACAGTGAGGTATTACCACACATCTGTCAGAATGGCTAAAATTAACAACACAGGAAACAGGTGTAGCAAGGAAGTAGAGAAAGGGGAACCCTCTTACATTGTTGCTGGGAATGCAAACAGGTGCAGCCACTCTGGAAGACAATGTGGGGGTTCCTCAAAAAGTTAAAAAGAGAACCGCCTTATACCCTAGAAATTGCAGGAGTAGGTATTACTCAAAAGATACAAAAATATTAATTCAAAAGGATACATGCACTCCAATGTTTATAGCAACATTATCAATAATAACCAAATTATGAAAAGTGCCCAAATGTCCATCAACTGATGAATGGATTAAGGTGTGAGATACACACACACACACACACACACACACACACAGTAGAATATTATTCAGCCATAAAAAAGAATGAAATCTTGCCATTTATAATGACATGAATGGAGCCAAGAGTATATGCTAAGCGAAGTAAGTCAGAGAAAAACAAATACCATATAATTTCACTCATATGTGGAATTTAAGAAACTAAACAAATGAATATAGTGGGGAAAAAGAGGAAAACCAAGAAACAGACTCTTAACTATAGAGAACCAACTAAAGGTTACCAGAATGGAGGTGGTGGTGGGGGGTAGGTAGAGAGCTGGGTTAAATAGGTGATAGAGATTAAGGAGGATAATGAGCACCGGATATTGTATATAAGTGTTGAATCTCTAAATTCTACACCTGAAACTACTATTATTCTGTATGTAAACTAACTGGAATTTAAATAAAAACTTAGAAAATACAAAATAACTTTTTGGTCTCCATGCCTTATAAAGAAAGGTTATATTCCTGGGAAACAAAACAAACAAAATGCAGTTAACAGTTGAATAGCTCTGTGAATACATTTCCCTTCTAAGTAAACATTAAATAGAGAAGATGTAGTTCATGATAACCAGAAACAGAGCCTGTACAGCTTTGCTCCATGTGGGTGATGTTCTTTGTGCCTATTACTACCTTTTGTAAGTGTTTTCATCTTTTCCTCATAACGTTATTGATAAAAGCCAGTATAGCACTTTGAAAATTCAGTGTGCTTATGTGAACAAGATTTTCTTAAAAGTAATCTCTGTATCCAACATGAGGTTCAAATTTACAACTCTGAGATCAAGAGTCACATGCTCTGCTAACTGAGCCAGCCAGGTGCCCCCAACAAGAATATTCACAGTCAAGTTTTCTCATCAACATCACTGGGATCTATATTTTATGTAATTTTAGCCAAGAGTGAAGGTAGTCAGTAGAGAATACTGATTTCAGAAGGTAATTTTTTAAAAAGAATGAGATAATGGGACAGTGCATAAAGCATCAAAGTTGAGCAAAATTAGTTTTCAAGATTGGAAGAACCAATTTTAAAAGCACAAAGCCTGACAGAAAGGATCAATCAAGAAGAGAGAATAAAGATACGAAAGAAAGTAAATAGCTTATGGAGCATGGTATCAGAGCCTGTAAAAATGAATGGGGAGAAATTATTTCTGGACAGATGAAGAAATAGAAGAGAGGCAGAGAGAAGGAAGGAGAAAGGAAGGAAAGCAAAGACAAGGAGCAGCGAAGGAAATGGAAGGGGAGACAGGAAAAGGAAATGGAAGAGACGAGATAGGAAGGAAGACATATTTTTCACTGGAGAGGAAAGAATTTGAGGAAGTTCATGACAATGTCCTTGTGTTTATTGATCAGTAAGAGGCGGAGCTATCTGCAAATATGAGGAGTGTTCTGAGGGGATGAGAAAGCACTTGAGCAACACAGTTGGCATTGCAGATTATTCAGCTGTGATAGTAAGCATTTCTTGGTGATGCAACTTCTCTAGCAACACTCGATTGTCTGGAATATTTTTCTCCTCCAGGGCCTATGCTGCCACACTGATTGAATCAATGTTCATTGATAACTTCGAAGAGTATTCCAAGAGGTACTATCAGCTGCACCTGATTGAAGCAATAATGTTTTTTTGATTATAAAGATTTTAATAAATTTGTAATGATTGAGAAACATTTATTTTCTTATAATAATATGAAATTCCAGTAGAACAGGCAATTACAGGACATATTTGCTGTCTTTAAAACAGTTTATATAGTTCTAATCTAACTTTCTGGTGCACACATACGAATATACAAATTTATGAGGTCGAGTAGTATTTGTCTACCCCAATGGTTCCTAGACTTTTGAATTCATGTACCAGTAAAATACAAATGTGAGGACCACCACAAAGTTGCCAATTTTTAATCTGGCCAAAGAAAATATTAAAACAACCCACTACTATTTATTCTCACCATAATTTCTTTTTTTAAAGATTTTATCTATTGATCTATCATCTATCTATCATCTATCTATCTATCTATCTATCTATCTATCTATCTATCAAGAGAGAAGCACTTGTGTGAGTAAGCAGAGGGAGGGGCAGAAGGAGAGAGAGACAGAGAGAGAGAATGCTTAGCGCAATGCCTGCAGCAGGGCTCCAGCCTATGACCCTGAGTTCATGACCTGAACCAAAATCAAGAGTCAGAGACCAACCAACAGAGCCACCCAGGCTCACCATAATTTCTAAAAAAAACATTTTAACATAAAAATGATTTCAGTCTGAAAATAATATAAAAGATACACTTTTGCAATGAAATTATTAAATAGAATACATTAAACTTTATAAATATTTATGACATTTAATTTCTTGGCTTAACTATAGGCATATGAAAACCTTGTCATGGGGTGATGGTCTGTGGAACTGTGTTTGGGTTATTAGTTTATACCTACAATGTCTGGATCCCAGCTCAGATAGCCAATAAGCCAACTTCTTTTATGGTATGGATAAAATCCAGAGTTTAGATCATAAAGCTCCAGTTTAGGTCTAATTTCAAATACAGATGTCTTAACCATTAGGTCACATATATCTTTTAAAGTCTTCTTTTTTTGACAATGTAAGGATTATCATAAAGGGCAAGAAATAAATCATTTAAATGACTTGAGAAAGATGACTTATAGGAAAAAAAGAATTGTAGCTAAAACATAGCATTCTCTGAAGTAGTTAGAGATAGTATATCTAATTTTGAGGGTAGAAATACTCAATTCTAGGACGCAAAAAACAAATGACAGAGTGAACACACATACATACACACTTCAATAACTCAATCGGAACAAAAAACACCCTTCCCAAAAATATACATGTATATTATATTATATATATATATATATGTATACACATAATTCATTTTCCTTTGAACACATTTTCTTTTGATAGTGAATTGCAGACATCATCTCATTCACCCCTAAATAGCTTAGTGTGCATTTATCCAAGAAGGACATTACTTATAATTATGTAATAGCTACATTAGACTTACTAAAATGAGAAAACTCAGCTTGCATACTACTACTAATTAAACAACAGTCCATATTCAAACTTAGTTTTCCCAACAATATCTTTAATCAATGTTATTTTCCCAGTCTAATATCCAACACAGAATCACAGATTATGTTTAGTTTTCATAGCTTTTCCGTCTCAGGCAGTTCCTGACCTTTCTTTGTTTTTCATGACCTAAACATTTTGAAGAGTTCAATTCAGTTATTTTACAGAATGTCCTCAGTTTGATTTTCCTTATGGTTAAATTCTTAATTTGTGGATACTAAGAAGTGATGTATCTTTTTCAGTGTAATTGGCCCTATAGTTGATGTCTTTGAAGGTAGTATCTGCAAGGTTTCTCCATTGTAAATTCTTCTTAATTTTTTTAATTAATAAAAAAGAGATACTTTGAGACAACATAATTTTCTTATTCCCCATCAAACTTTCATTCATGAGTTTGCATGCATTATTCTTGCATGAATAAGTTGTCATTATCACAGTTGCCAAATGGTGACTTTCTAATTCCAGTATTTCTCCTATCCTTGTTAGTTAACTTTCACCTGTAAGGGTTTTACTTTTTTCCATTTATTTATATCACTATATATTTGTGGATTCTTATTTTTATTTAATGGGTTTTAATCTACTACTTTTGTTATTTATTTTGATTCTCAAATTCCCCCCAGTTTTGGCCAGTGGGAACCCCCTTCAAGCTGTTATTTTTGTTCCACTGATATGACTTATTATTCCTTAAGCATTGTATTGCTTTTTGGCACAACAAATATTACGTAAAGTAATACCAAAAGGAATTTGGTAATTTACAATTATATTTCACCAGTTCTTTATGTATTTGGAAAAATACCACTAATTGTGGTGTGGATATGAAGTATAAAAAAAAATCTCAATAGGAAACAAAAAAATAACTCAATAGGAACTAACTCTATAGGAATAGAGATTCTCCTATAATCCTACTGTGTTGGTTGGAAACAGGAAATTATTTTTAGCCACTAATAAATCAGAACTAACTGTCCTGATACGATGAAGAGACAAGTCAGTAAGTGTGGAAGGACAGGAGAAGCACTGTAAATGACTGTTCCTTTCTCCATCGACCTGTGTTCCCCCTTTAAGCTTTGCAACTGAGATTGTACTACCTTGATGACCAGAGAAGACTTCTCTTTCCTCGTCAATTTAGATGTTTTTGAGGCTGTTGCTCTTACTGTTGGGACCACTCTGGTAACATTTCTGTGATCTCTAGGAATAGAATTTTTTATTGTAATCCCCTCAGTTTTTATTCCTTTATCTACCATAGCCAGTTAGATTGAATTTCCAAGGTGACTTAAATCAACTCTGCCATTTGTCCCCTTCCGTAAGCTATTTAATTACTGTCTGATCCAGACAGGAGACAAATGAAACAAACAGATGAAGGGGCCGTTTGAAAGGGTGTCAGCAAGATGAGGGGAAAGCTACAAGGAACAGGGAAGACCAGCCACAGGTCTAAGGGAACCAGTAAGGGAGTGATGACCACACCCCCAAGTAGCTCTTGCTGTGGAATGGACTGTCTGACCAAAAGTATAGCTTTATGTTGATGAATGCACCACTGCCAACTGAGAGCAATTCAGCAAAGAAGGATCTGGGGAATAAATACCCAAGTTTACTCTCTCCCACTGATGCTTTCTTTGATGATGCTTCCCTGTTGGCACTTCCCAGGTGGAAGCCAGGGGATAAGAGAGCCCACTGATGCAATGCGTAAAATCACCCTGCCACAGAGCAGGATGGAGAAGTATGGAGAGTGGTTTTAGAGGAACAAACAAAATATCCGCAAGGCAATTTTTAATTTTCTAAATACAGATGTAAGGGCTTTTTATATCTCCAAAGGCCATCCACCATTGCTCTGACTCCCATACCTCTTTTCCACCGAGACCCACCAGCTTAGGCTCTGGTATCAGTATCTGGTAGCAGAGCTCACCCCCTACCGCTTGTAGCCCCTGGGAGGTTGTTCCTCCTAGTTCCATTTCTACCCCACGTTTTCTACTGTCAGCTCAGGTATAGCCATAGCCAGGTATAGCCGTATACTTCCCCTTCTCCCCTCATTTGTCGCATAAAGCATCTTCATCTTCTCACAAAATGCTCTTAACAAAAAGTAACGGGGCAAACAATAAAATAAAAAATGTAATCTTTATTAGTTTTGCACATTTTTAATGTTGGTTAGCATCATTTAGGGTAATAGCATTTTCCAGCATGCAGTTCACGGATACAGGTTATCTAAGTAATTTTAAGAAAAAGAAGAGCCTATGGTTTGCTTCTGTAAGAAACACAAAATATCCTGATGTAATTGTCTATGTGAGTTCACTACTCTCTGTTCTTGTGGAAAAAAAAAAAAACCTGCGAAACTCGCATTGTATTTACAGCAATCTAGAGCAACATGACTGCAAAGAAATGAAAATAAAAACAAGTTAGAAAGAAAAACGACAAAAATAAAAATTAGCATTATCTTCAATCAGCTTGTGCAGGCACTACCAAAAATGTAAGTAAAATTTTATGCCCTTTGCCAATTGCAGAGCATAGTCTGGAAGTGACTTGTGAAACTATTTTGCCCCTTAAAATTATGAAATAACCTAGAATTAGCAGATGTAATTAAAAAAAAAAGCAGAAATCTACAACTACCCAGTCTTGTTTTCATTTCTTAGTTAGCAAATGTCTTCCATGAAAAAGTACTATGGACAGAAAGTAAGAAAAGTGATCGTGATATCAACCCGAAGATAATTCCCTCTTCATATTTATGTACATAATGCTGAAAAATAAAATAAAATGACTTTTTACAGTATTTATATTTGCTTATAAAATTCTAAACACATTTTTAACAGGTTAAGCAGTGTTTGTTGTTTGTTTGTTTGTTTTTTAAACATGTCTGTACAGTCTGGCTATACACCATATGTTATCCACTTAAAATTTAAAAATAACCAAAAAGCTGTTAAAGTGCTGCAAACTATTGCTTAATGACTTAAAGAAATGAGATCTGTTGAACAATTTCCTTGACTTTACCACTGACATATGGTTTCCCATAAATGAGATTCTGAGCAGTGGGAGAAACCAGATACAGCAGCATGGTAATATAGACATGCATTGAGAGCATCCAAACTATCTCTAATGGTACAGAATACATTATATTACCTGTGTAAAGCTTGCACTCTACATTTCTTGTGGTACATATTTGATGCAATAAATACTGTGCTTAGGTCATTATTTGTTTGCCCAAACGTGCACCACAGGGTAAAATGACTATTTACATAATAAATAGCATTTCATTAACATATACGGTTGTCAACCTTGCTGAGCTGAAGATGGCTAACCAAAGTGCAGGATTAAGCAGAAATTTATAAAGGGTTCTTTTGGTCAATTCAGTCTTCAGAGGAGAAGCGATGCTCATTTCTCAGTTGTTGTTTGTTTTTAAATACAATAAACAGAAACACAACATTTATGACTCCAGACAGTTGAATGAAGTTTGCACCTGCTAAGGTTTAATGGCCAACCCCCCCCCCCCCCCCAGAAATGATCTACTTGGTGGGGGAGCTGGATTTGACAAAAACAAGATCTGCAAAGCACCTCCAATTATCACCCAATTACCCCTCCCAGAAACATGGATGGAATTTAAGAACTCATTGTATTCCTTGTGACTTTTTTTTTTTCATGCATGATCTCTAAGTGCAGCATGCCCTCATGCAAACCACACCTTTGTGCAGATGGGAGGCCACGAGATTGCGCTCACCCCTGGGGACATACCCGTTGAAGAGGCCCTTTGTCTATTTCACAACAGAAACCCCATTTACAAAAATAGTCACGTATAATAAACAACACATGGATTAAAAAAAAGATGAATCTCCTAACAGATTTCGTAAAAATGTGACAAATGTGGCAGTTGAGATGCAAAGAGTGGATACAATTACTACACTAAAGTGTTTCATGTTAAACAACCCCCAAATTATAGGTTTGCACCCCTTTGAACTGGTCCCTCCAGTCCGAGTAGCCATTTGATCTCTTGTCTTCAGCAGTGTCAGCTGGTAGTGAGAACAGTAACCTCCTGTCGAGGTCGTCTCCCCTTTACCCAGAGTCACAGTTTTCTGACAAGGGGTCACTGTCTTATTGTAGGCACTGACCTTAAGTAGATTTGTGTAAAAACAGTCAGTTTGGCATTGACCTCCGAAAGGAGTCCTGTGGACAAAAATACATCACCTTCACAGGCTGTAAACAATGTGTCACCCCATCATGCCTATTTATTTGCACTTTATTTCCCTTTGGCTTTTTCATCTTTGCCTTCTTGCTCATGTTTTTCCACAATTGGCTTTGTTACCCGATCGTAGGAAGGTGGACAAGCTGCGGTGGACATGGTCAGTTCGGTTTTCTCCGTAATTGAGTTTTCATTGATTCTGTCAATTATCATGTCTTCTTTTACAAGAAGATTAGCTCCACCTTTGATTTTATTTTTATTATACGTAAACGAAGCTTGTTTTACAGTTCGCTTCAAAAGGTGGCGCCTGTAAGCACGCTGAATGATAACAGCGGACACCTCCTCTTGTTTCCGTTTTAAAGTCGTAGTTATTGGCTGATAAGAGACCTTTGATGGGTTGGAAGCCATGAATCGCTCCTCCATCTGTATTCGGAGGGCATCCATCTCTCCGCTCTCTCCCAGGACCCGCTTTGTAAAAGCAAATAAGATGTCAAGACAGTGGATCCGGTCCCCACTGACCATGGGCAAATCCATGGCAATGAGCTGGAGTTTGTTCGGTTGTGGCAAATTGAGTGGGGGTTCAAGAGCAGCTGCAAACTGAGACAGTTTCTCAAATTCCATGAACTGGGTGGCATCAGGATCAAACTTCTCCCAAACCTCATAGAACATCTCAAAGTCATCCTCGCTCAGGGGCTCTGCACTCTCCTCAGTGGCAACACTGAAGTTCTCCAGGATGACAGCGATGTACATGTTCACCACAACCAGAAAGGAGATGATGATGTAACTGACAAAAAAGAAAATCCCCACAGATGGGTTCCCACAGTCTCCCTTAACTGAGCTTCCAGGATTAACTTTATTAGGATCACAATCGGGTGGTTTACTGTTGAGAATAGGTGCTAGCAATCCGTCCCAGCCAGCCGAGGTGGTAATTTGGAACAAGCAGATCATGCTGTTGCCAAAGGTCTCAAAGTTGAACATGTCATCAATCCCAACTTCCCTCTTGACATAGGCAAAGTTGGACATTCCAAAGATGGCGTAGATGAACATGACCAGGAAGAGCAGGAGGCCGATGTTAAACAAGGCAGGGAGGGACATCATCAGAGCAAAGAGCAGTGTGCGGATCCCCTTCGCCCCTTTGATCAGACGCAAGATTCGACCGATCCTGGCGAGCCGGATCACTCGGAACAGGGTGGGGGACACAAAGTATTTTTCTATCAGCTCAGCCAGAAACATGCCTGTGGAAAAAAATGAGAATACCAACCATTGAAGAAGTTATCCATTAAAATAATCATTACTCTCCTGTTAAATCTCCAAAGTAAAGTTTAGAGCCTGAAATTTAGTTACATAATCTCAACTTTGACATACATAGATTATATGTGACTGTATATAATATATATAAGTAAACCTTAATTTTGACATTCAGTATTAAATTCATCTCAATATTTGTTATAGACTAAATTGTGTCCCTTCCTCCTCCCTGCCCACCCCCCCATTCATATGTTAAAGCTCTAACTCTCCAGTGCCTGTATTTTGAGATAGGGTTTTGAGGAGATAATTAGGTTTAGATGAGGTCATAAGGGTGGGGCTCTCATAATAGGATTAATTCCCTTATGAGAAGAAACACTGGAGAACTTCCTCTTTCTCTGCCATATGACACAGAGAGAAGGTAGCCATATACCAGCCATGAAGAGAGCTCTCACCAGAAACCCACTATGCTGGGTTTGATCTTGGACATCTAGCCTCTAGAACTGTGAGAAAGTAAATTTTGGTTATTTAAACCACCCAGTCTGTGATAATTTGTTATGGCACTCCAAGCTCAGACAATATTCAATAACAATATTATAGTACTTTTTGTCTTGAGGGATGTCTGAAAACTATCTTTAGCTTATATAAAATCCCAAGACTAGATCTAAAAAAAATAAGTAAAAAATTATCAAGTCTGTCTGAACAGCAGTGGCCAAGGGTACCAGTACACATTTATATGAATAGAATTTTTTTTTTCTGAAATTGTATGTTGAGTCCTTATCCATCTAAAAGTATCTGCAATTTTTAATACTATTTTCATCTTCCGTGAACTTGATGCTTGCCTACACTTCCACTATAACGTTCTTATATATTATATAGACATATAAAGAGATATATGCTCTAGTACATTTCTCAAAGGATCCAAGCTGAAGCTCTTTCTGGTCTCCTGTGTCTAATGTTGGTCTCTCAGTCTGTTTTTTTTGTTTTTTTTTTTTTCTTTTTTTTCAAGACTTCTTCTCCATTTGCCTTTTAAATAATGAAATAAAGATTGGACTGAAGAGTTCAGGAAACTAAGTGTTTCCAGTTACATGGTCTCATTCAATAAAGAGTGAGTTAGTCTCACTATGTGTGGGTGTGTGAGAGAGGGAGAGAAAGAGGAAAATAGAGTGAAAGAGACGAGAGGTGAATACAACCTTAATACTCTTGCCACAACTGATTACACCATAGATCAGTATAGAAATTGAAGGCTACTTGCAACCTATGGGTTAGAGATAAGACCAACTTCTTCAGAGGGAGTAATGGCATGAAAAGCTACCCAGCAGAGGTGCCCCATATTGAATGGTAAAATGTTGACCTAATCATATTATCTGGTTTAAGAAAGAATGAATACTTTCAGCCCACAGATAGACTTCTTCACTTCCCTGGAGCTAGAGTTGTATCTTTAATGAGATGAGCTATTGCTCACGCGATGTGTTGTACATTCCAGACTTTGAAGTGTATAACTGTTAAAATGATGCCCCACACCACCTCACATCTTTTTGTGTATCATTACTATAACCCCATTTCAAGGTTATCTATAAAATCTCTACCTGATACCCTTAAAAGAAACTACCATCTGTATTTGGTAACATATTGCACTTAATTTTCTTTTCACTCTATACCTTTCTTTATCTTGCCACCAGCTTCCACTCCTATCTACATGCTAATGGCTCTGTGTCTATATCTCTGATGTAGTGTCTCTCCCGAGTATCCCAATAAATTTCTAGTTCTCTTCTCAACAGAGCCATTTAGATGTTATGCAGATTACTCAATCTCGACATTTCACAAATATTTTTATCTTGGTTAGTAGCACATGCCTAGTTCAAATGAATGAGAATTTACCCTTAGATTCACCATAATCTAAAATGGTTAGAAAAGGGTTAGGATACAATACTCTACATATATCAGGAGCCTCATTTTGTAAGAAGACAAACACACAGGGATGAAATACAAAAAAAAAAGATTTCAGAGTGGTTATTTGTGAGTAGTGGGATGACTTCTAATTTAAACTTGAATGTTCCAACTTTTACTTTTCCTGAACAGAACTTAAGAGATTTTAAATACTTACCTACAATGGAGAGAATGACAACCACAAAATCAAAAATATTCCAGCCTATGGTAAAATAATAATGGCGGAGGGAGATGAGCTTCAGCACACACTCTCCAGTGAACAACACAATGAACACCAGGTTGATGCGTGACAAAATGTTAGTCACATATTCACTCTGGTCATCTGTTTCTACCATCATTGTGACCATGTTGAGACAGATGAGAATCATGATGCTTATGTCAAAAACTTGTCTGGTTACAAAGTCAAAGACCATTCCTTGAAATTTGTTCTGTAGGGAAACAGAAATGGTTTTAGCAACCTAGGAGTTTTCCTATACATGTTGGCATCTACATAAGTACTTTCTACATTAACTCTCTAATACTATGCATAGTAACCACTGACCCTGAATTTTGTAAAAGATGGCTTACACATTAATTTTTAAAATTTAGTTATCAAAATTTCTATTTATCAATATGTATTCCACAGAATAGCAATCTCTATCCAAAGGGGATTTCTGAAAAGAAACACTGCATGCTGTATACTTCACTCAGAGGCACAAAATGCATAGTAACATATTAAGATTATGAGAAGTTAGAAAACCTGCTTAATTTTGTTTTACCAGAATATCCCATGATCAGTTGGACCATGCAGCCATTTCAAAACATAGTGTCTATTAACATTCCATTTGTCTTATTCTCAAAGACTTGTTAAAGGGAGCTTGGAACTTCAAGAACATATCTATAACATTATGCATTTAAAGGCTATAAGTGGCAATATTGATGTTCTTTGACTGAATAGTCTTTGCTGCTTGGCACAGAATGCTGAGGCTACACAGGAATAATCAGACCAGAATGATATTCCTTATGCTCTGATATAAAAAATTAATGTCTCTATCACTGATCTGTGGTTCTGCTCCCCATTTCTGCCACTTTTAGTCACTGCAGGCCATTGTCTGGCTCATTTTCCAAGGCTGTTCAGGAACTCTGAGGATATCTTCTATCTTAACATTTTTTCAACACATAGTTGACCCATTTCTACTGCCAGTGATAAGGTTTAACAGAGAACAGTATGTATTTCTCATCATTTTCAAGAAGGCAACTCTTGGCTAGCACAATATGAATGTTAACTAGTATTTTGCTCCCTAATGGACTCCATGAATTATTTTAACTTCATAGATCATCATGACAAAATCAATACAGTGTGGGATAAGTCTTCCCCATTTCACAGGAGTTGTTTGGTCAGTTCATCATGGAAACATAAGAATTGTTATTTATCAACATGAATTGTATTTATTGACCCTGACTCTGAAGACATTAGTAACTTCTAACTTCACAGCCATAAATACAAACAGTAGATACTAGAATTCTTTTGTTCTCCACTCAGTACCTCTAATGGAAAATAAAATGGAAGTAAGATGTTATTTCACCAACATTTTGTCAGTCTGTTAATCTAGTAGAAAATTGCATGTATTTTAACCCCATCCAAAGTTTACTCCTCTCTTTACATTTACTTGGCAACTACTCTTGAATTATATGACCAACTTTTTCTTGTGCATATCACCTACTTATGTGTCTCTGCCTTTTAGTTTGGAGTCTAGTTGTGTAGTTAGAAATACCCTGAAAATAGGGTGCGTTTTCTGTTTTCTTTATTTTGGTGGTCTTCCCCTTTTTAATTTTTTTTTTTTACCATTACTATAAAAGGTATAAATTAATGAAGCTCTAAATGTGGAAGAAATCTTTGCTATTGGAAATGTCAGCTGCTATCTCTCCTGTGAGAAAACCCATGCAATTTTTAAATTTTATTTTTCCCTTATCATTTGGTATTTCTTACTCCTGGTCGCGGTATAGGCTTTTGTGGCTTTTTTGATCCTAATTTTTTCATGGCATTATAGTATTTCTTCTGTTCTTCTGTCATGAAGATGTCTTGACCTCCAAAGTATAGAAAAGAAAAAGAAAAACTCGTTAAAATTATGTCCCTTTGCACATAATTTTTCAATGTTAAACTTAAAAGAGGTAATGGATAATTAAAAAAGAAAATGGATAATATAATTATGCCTAGGACTTTGAATTTGAAAAACAAGAAATGTATTTTTTATGTACTATAATATTATTTAATTCTCTCATTATACAAAACTGACTTTATTACTTTCATTATTATTTTCCATTAGAAAAAAACCTAGAAACTGAGAGGGTAAGTATTTTATCCAACATCATATACTTAGAGAGTGGTAAAATTCTATTCACTGAGACAGGAAATACTCAGTTCCTAATGCTATGTACTGCTTTTCAGAAATTAAAGACAATGATTTTCTTATTCCAATGTAGCAATGCATTATAGTATGTATATTGTAAGATGGGTTAAAGTTACTCACAAAAAGCCACTTTCACTTTGCCAAGAATTGGAACAAAAGGATAAAAAGGAAATTGGCTAAGTTGGTAGAAGAGTTATGGGATACATCAGAGATCATGAGTATGGCAAGAATCTGATAGGCCAGGAGGTACAGAGGATTGAAACTCAGGCTAATAAGTGAAATAAAGGCCTTACATTGACCATAGAATATTAATAACAATAAAAAGGGATGGGGAAAGAAAAAAAAATAAAATAAAAAAAAAGGGATGGGGAAAAGAATGTTCTATAGGCATTTCATACAATGGAAGCACTCACAATAAGAAGATACACTGAATAAAAAAAAAAAGAAAATATACTGAATACAAAAGATGAAGGAATATAAACAAAAGAAGAAATATAAATGAGAAAAAGCACTCAAAAACATGTTTATACATCTAGTAATAAAAGACCTAAAAATTAAAATTAAAAACAATTTTCATTTATCAAATATGAAGTATTAAAAATTAGAATGTTTGATGCCAGTGAAACAGCAGTGACCTGGGAACATCCATACACTGTTTTAGGAGTATGAGCAGGCATATTATTTGGAGGAAGCAAAATACTTTAGAAATTAGTCTTAGAAAAATAATTACTTTTTTTTTTTTAATTTACATGAAGACTTTTGACAAGGCACTATTTAAAGCATTATAATTAGTAACAACATAAATAATCAATTTGTTGGGCAATGGTTAAGTATATTATGATAATGTATATACAAAGACTTAACAGAATGGAAAAACATTTATGTTAATTCAAAAGAGAATTTATAATTATATGCAAGACCTCTTTTTTTTTTTTTATTTTAAGTAGGCTCCAAACCCAGCATGGGCCCAACACCAAGCCCAACGCTGGGCTTGAACTCATGACCGTGAGATCAAGATCTGAGTTCAAATCAAGAGTCAGAGGCCCAAATGACTGAGCCACTCAGGTGCCCTGAGAATTTATAATTATAGATAAAATAATTTTGATACCAAAAACATGTGTAGAAAAAGTATGAAGAGAAAAGCATAAAATATGAATAGTGATTATTTCCAAGTAATGATGTTTCTTTACTTTTCATATATTCTAGAATGTGCATATATAATTAGGATGATAAAATGGGCTTTATAAATGGTAATAAAATAAAGAGCTGTTCGATTCAACACTGGAGCTAATAGTTTATGATTAAATATCAGAGAGAAGGAAGTGGAAATTATACGAGGAACCAATGAAGGAAAAAAACAGTAGGAGATGTTTACATCTTATGCTTAATTTATTGCGAACATTCTAAGGGTTTTCACTATAAAGTATATTTTAAGGAGGGGATTTATAGGGATAAAAACAACAAATTGACCTTGGAAAAGGGGCATATACTTGGGTTCTTTTCCAATTTTTTTCCTAATTATTTTCTTCCAAAGGATTGAAAATTTGGCCCCCTGGCTTAAAAGAAGAAAGAAAGAAAGAAAGAAAGAAAGAAAGAAAGAAAGAAAGAAAGAAAGAAAGAAAGAAAGAAAGAAAGAAAGAAAGAAAGGAAGGAAGGAAGGAAGGAAGGAAGGAAGGAAGGAAGGAAGGAAGGAAGGAAAAAAGAAAAGAAAAAAAGAAAAGAAGAAAAGAAAAGAAAAAGAAAAGAAAAAAGAAAAGAAAAGAAAAAGAAAAAGAAAAGAAAAGGAAAGGAAAAAGAAAAAGAGAAGAGAGGTTTGTGAAGCTATGTACAGGAATACAGAGCACAGTTGTTTTTGACTTCCAATACTCTGAAACAGATGGACAGTGGATGGCAGAGGAGAAGAATGCAAAATGTAATTTAATATATATGCCCATTTTACTTCTGAATCAAAGTACTCATTTAGTGGAAATAACACTCCCAATAATTTTATCATCTTAGTGGGAGAGAAAATATTAGAAATACTTATCTTCTTTTTTTGCTGGTTGAAATTATCTATGATGACACCAATAAACAGGTTCAAGGTGAAGAAGGACCCAAAGATGATGAAAATAACAAAGTAAAGATACATGTATAGACTTTCCTCATACTTAGGCTGGAGTTCAACCTACCAAAGGAGAAGAGTTCGTAAAATATCATAATACATTTTGTTGCCAGAAGTCATGGGTACTTTTTCATGAGAATAGATAGAAAAGAAAATGCCTAGTAATACTTAGCAGTACTTTTCTTTTTCCCTCTTGAGAATCACCTACCTCTAATAAGTCTCTGAAATTAGCCTTTAGACATGTTTTCATGTAAAAAAAATATGGTTGTTATAACACTTTAGAATCTATTTTTATTACTATAAATACAACTAATATCTTGCTATAAGGATAGTAGAGTGTTAACTTTGGTAATTTTTTTTAAGTTCTGAATTTTAATAATTTACAAATTATTAGTGAAAAATTTTATTCCAGAAAATATGCATAAACTATGCTTAGACACAACAATTTGTGTATGCATGAATTTATTTGGCAAACAAGAATTGAGTTATTCATTTAGATGTTCAGCATCATACCTTTAACATTACAATAGCCATTGAATTTTTTAGATTGGGTAAATATAACCAAATATCCTTCTCATGAATTTTCAAGTGATAATTTAGTCTTTAGATTGTACTTACAGTAAGTTATCAGTGAGCTACCACATATCACATAGTAAAGGGTAAATGAATCACAGTAGATAGGTCCCTAATAAATTCATGTCTTTCTAAAGATAACAGAATTAAAACCAGCCAGACACACAAAATTGTGATAACAAATGAAATAACACAACTCTGGAGGATATCAGAGGAAAGTCAACATAAAACTAGAGCCACTTATGGGAAGTGCACATCAAGAAAGGTAGGTGAGCTCTACTGGGTCAGTTTAAAAATTACAGAGACAGAAGTTATTTTTCATGATAATAGACAAAACAGATTGGACTTCAGAAGAGAAAGATGGGGCAGCCCGAGTGGCTCAGCAGTTTAGCGCCTCCTTTAGCCCAGGGCCCAATCCTGGAGACCCAGGATCGAGTTCCACGTCAGGCTCCCTGTATGGAGCCTGCTTCTCTCTCTGCCTGTGTCTCTGCCTCTCTCTCTGTGTGTGTCTCTCATGAATAAATAAATAAAATATTAAAAAAAAAGAACAGAAAGATGAAGACAGAACATAGAATTTTATGAAGTTTTGAAGAGTAGGGTTGGAATAAGCATGGATTTCAGTTCTCTTCTTAAAGCCTGAAAGAGGCTATTGTAGGAGAAACCAAATAAAATAGGTCTTGCCTTTGATGATACAAACTTAAAGGAAATGTTGACCACTGAAGTGATAACATCATTGGTAAAGGCTCCTGTAAATTTATGGATACTAAAATCATACAAATGAATGAATTTGACAGGGATTATTACAGAAATCTAGAGATGGACAGCATCTCTAACTTTTCACACTATCTACTTACGGAGAGGAACTATACATTTCATCTACTGATAGCAATCATGTATTTTTTCACATTTGCTCTTACACACCAAAACTACTGCTTATGATTATAAAATTAGTAGATAACAAGAAAGTAAAATATTTGTCAGTTTTTAAATATAGGAATACGTTACTTTAA
The DNA here is from genome assembly GCF_053574225.1 of Canis aureus. Taxonomy (NCBI): domain Eukaryota; kingdom Metazoa; phylum Chordata; class Mammalia; order Carnivora; family Canidae; genus Canis; species Canis aureus. The sequence goes on along the minus strand of NC_135644.1, from coordinate 19,755,372 downwards.
CTTTCAAAATCATGTTTTAATTTATTTTATTAAGGTCTTTCTGATAAACACAGCTATCATTGAATATTAATTTGAGTCATGTTTTTTCCTTTTTAAAAATAGTCATCATAGAATCATCCCATTTTGCTGCTATGCTCTGTTGAGTTAATTTTAGTACTTAACCAATACTATGAAAAGGCAGGATACAAGAAATACTTACATTTCTGGAATCAACTGCTGCATACATTATATCCATCCATCCCTTAAATGTGGCCTATTAAAAAGGACATGCAAGCTTTACTTTGGAATAATTCAGACCTGCTGTTTAATAAATATTCTTACGTATCTATTTTTTTAAAAAGAACATTTTTGAAAGGCATTTCAAAACAAATTTTACATAGATTTTGGACAAATATCATATCTTAGTAAGGCTTTTCATTTCTAAAATACACAATAAACAAAATGGTTATTTTATATATCCTCCTGCTTGATAACCAACTCACAAATACTTTTCAATTCCTTAGAGTTAATGGAATAATGCAAATTTGAAGTGCTATCGAAATTTGGTGGAATACTTTTAGAAAGCTTTACAAATGCCAACACACTTGATAATAAATATAGCTGCAAAAACAATTGACAATTTAGATCCACAATCAACTGCTGAAATCTATCTGCTCGGTGATGACAGTGACAATAAGTTTAACATTTCTCTTGATTGTAACACTCTGAGGATCAGATTGATTACATAAAGTCAGAGCTGCAACTATTCTTCTAAGAATTTTGAAGCATGGCATCCAGAAATAGTCTTTTATTCTATTTTTTTCTCTGTAGTTTTTGATGAAAGTGAGTTAATATGGGTAAAAGTGGAAAATAAAACAGTAGATACTTGGTGTTCCATATTCAAGACAGATCCCAAGTCTAAAAGCTTATAGTAATTTGTTATTTGTCAGAGAACATAAACTTTAAACCCTGGAAGTCTGAGATGATTGTTCTTAGCTAGTGAGCAAGTCTAGCAAATCTTTCAGCAACTGTATCCCAACACATCTTTGTTTTCATAACACTAACACTTGTGAAGTGGTGGATGTCATGGGAAGAAAGCCGAGAAAGGGTGAGTGTGATGGCAGTAAAGAGACAGTAATAATTCTTAGCTAGAAAATGGAAGCTGTTTGTACATCAGAGAGGGAAATGTTGAATGTCAATGGCTGAGGTGAATGATAGAACAAGTCAATTACACACTAGGCATATGAAGAAAGGAAGTGATTTGAGGAACCAGTTCAACGAGTTACTCATCAACAGAGGTGATTTTGTAGAAAGCCAACTATAAAGAAGTACTTCGAGTTTCTTTAGTGGTAGAATTTATTTAATGGCTCCATGCACGATCATTATCCTACATTTTCAAGTTATTTAGCATTTTAAGGCATTTCTTGAAAAAATTTTTTCTTTTCTCCATTTTATGGAGGAAGTGATACACTTTAGTGATATTTACAAGTGCGGTTATTAATTAAGGGTTAGGATAAATTCTCAAGAGTGTCATCATGTGTCCACTATAATATTTAAAGAATTCATACTTGCCAGATTTTTTAAATCCCTATTTTAATTGCTTAAACATTCAGAGTAAGTCAGAAACATCCAAAAGAGAAATAGGAATTTCCAACAAGAAGGTGGGAAGAACTTGTCAAGGAATCATAGTACAGACACCTCTGAAAGAGATGTTAGAGGGTTTTGACCAATGCAGGTTTGTTTGCTTGGTTAGTCTCCTGGTTGAACAACTGAAAACAATCCTGGTGAACAGAAATGGATTTCTGCTCTAAAGCCTCTGTAGAAACACAAGGAAAGAACTTTTATAGACTTCTTTTTTTTTTTTTTTTTTTTAAGCTCAGTTTTTAGTGGCCAAAAAAGAGCAGGATCTTTCTGTGTTTTTCAAACAATCTGGATTCTGTTTTTAGCCACTGCTGTGTTGTGATGTAGCTGTTGCAAAATAGCATCAAATATACATCCTTCAAGGGCCACCATCTTCTCTTTGTGTTTTTATAAATTGTGAACTGTTTTTCTTTTGTGTAAATTAGGCTTAAAAACCAGTAATAAAAGGCAGGAATACTTAGATAAAATAGACTTAATTGCACTGAAAAGTCATTTGACAAGACCATGGCTGCTAGTATTTCATTTCTGAGTTCAGGCACTACCCTGTATTATTTCCATTTCACTGTAAGGATCCAACCCTAATACCTAAATATCATTTACTCCCTGATTTTCAATCCAAATCCTACAACTCAGTAGCATTAAACTGCCACCAATTAGTTACAATCCAATCAGGTGTGTTAAGTGTGTATGTTTGGGGAGGGTGATCCATCAGCGTACAAAGCTTTCCAGTAGCAATAGAAAAAAATACCAGCAAACTTAATGGCTAATCAACTTGTTCATATGGGAAGAGAGCATATGGGCAGGAGGAGAATAAAACCTTTGGGAAGAACTGAAATAGCTGGTCACTATCAACTATGTCTGCACTGAATTTCCACTGACTGGTAGCCACCCATCTGGGCTCATAGGCTCTTACTAATAAATCAAAATTAGAAAAAAAAGTCTGTTATAAACTTTCTTCTTAATAACTAACTCTCTTCTTAGTAACTCAGGTGTTTGTCATTACTTTGTTATTATTCCAAACAATAAACAAATTTCAGAGAAAAGAGTGTTCACTTACAACTTGAAGCAAAGAGAGATACCCAAATCCTACATTATCAAAGTTTACTTTCACATTTTTCCATCGGGCAGTCTCATTTCTTTCTATTAGTTTTAGGCAATCAGAATGATTATTCACTTCGGTGATGTCAAACATGTCACCAGTTGTGGTGTTAATACAGTGGTAGAATTTGCCAGCAAACAAATTTACGCCCATGATGCTGAAAATTAGCCAGAATATAAGACAAACCAGAAGCACATTCATGATGGATGGAATTGCTCCTAAAAGGGCATTCACAACCACCTAATACACAAATGGAAAAAAAGAAAAGTCAGAATTCTTATTTGTTAAAAAGGAAAAGACATTCCCTAGTAATCTTTAGTATTTCCATTTTTTTTTTAAAGTATCAAGACTATTCTAGGACACTTAAAAGTAAAGTAAAAAAAAAAAAACTTAAAATGAAATCCATTCTTTCTTAAGCAATACATTTAGGGAAACAAATATAGACAATATAACAAAGAAACAAAAAAAGTTTAAGAAAAGAGAGGAAGAAGTACCAAAAAGTTAAAGGAAAGGCAAAATCAGAGGAATTTGCTGCCAGATGATATTAGAATATTTGTTGTTTATTAGAAAAAAGAGAAATAGGAAATCCTAATACAGAAGATTAATTTTTAAAAAGGCAATATATTAAATAATGAAACTAAAATATTTGGACAGAAGTTGGCTTGACCAACATACTTTAATAAAAAAAAAGTTCAGATGTATAAATATAAAAATATTATTAAATGCCTACTATAAGTTTTGTCCTTAATTATTCATGCATTGCTATGACTAATAATTTTTGCATAAGAAGCAAGACCATTTAGCATTATGTATTTCATTAGATCATCACATCGTTTATTTCAAGCTCCAGTCATGTCAGTTGTTTCATTTACTGAGTTTAATTCAATAAACTTATTTTAAATGAAACATAATAGAAATTAGTTTCTTAGGAAAATAAGAAAAGGGGGATGTCATACATAGTTCCCAAATCTGATGTGATTAACATCAAATTCTGTGCTAAATAATTATCTATTCTTTTTCTATGGGAGCATGTTTTTTTCCCCTCTTATCTTAATTTCTGGATCCCAGATGAAAACATCTGAGTTTTCATATTTGGCAACACTGTAGGGATAGGTGTCCTTGCTCCCTGCTCGACAGTGCCCATTGGAGCTGTATAGGAGTAGCTAAGAGGGGAGATAAAGACAGGACCTCAGATGCTCGTAAGTGGCAGAGGATGCCTCAGACTTGAACACTGATAGCTACATTAATGCTACCTATGTACTTCTATTATTCTTGTCATTCTGGTCCAATGTAAACAATAAGCATCAAAGTATTTTCTATCTGCCATTTGATGCCAGTGCATTTTTAGAACAAAGTTTTTTGATTACATGTCTGAAAAAACAAATACATGAGCCAATTCCTTCTGCTCCTGAGCTATGTTTAAAGTTTGCAAAGAACTCTAGGACTTTTGGGATTCCAAAACAATGTGCTAAGTGGGCCAAAGGAAATAGTAAAACCACTACTGACAAAGGTAGGAAAATGAGCGTAAACATTTAGGTTGGTGGGGTCACCCAGGGAGATCCAGGTGATAAGGCCTACGCAGCTTACCAGACTGAAACATGGATCTTATCTCATTTCCCTGTCTGCAGTAATACCAGTTGATCAAATAAATCCTATTTTATACCTCATTTTAAATGTGTGGATACACTTAGATTTCTCTTGGATTCAAAATTTGATAGGTGGAATCAAGTTAGTTATCTCCCTCCTTTTCTGAATTTTTTGCCTACCATCCAGATTAAAAAAAAAACACTTATTTTTATTGTGTATACACAGAGTACATGTTAAAATGCATTTTACCTACAACAGTCAGTTTAGAGTATGGTGACCTATACGTATTCCTGAAGTTCTTTTCATGTCAATCTGTAGGTCCGATACTTCTTTTTTCAAATCCTTCCTCATCTCTGTCATTTCTTTCTCATTTTCACCTTCATCCTAAATCTGGCCTCCATTAATTCATAGTGGCACTATTGTCAGAGTCTTCTAATTTTCTCCTTCCTATGTGATACAAATTCATCATCCCCAAGTCTCACTTTAAAATTACTTAATGGATCTCCACTGATTATCTTTTCCTTGCCTCAGTATTCAAATCAATTCACAATCTACATTTCTAGTTTAAACTTCCCTAGCCAACTACCCTCATGCCAACCCAACTAATACAATTACCAGACAACTGAGATGCCTTTGAAATCCCTTGCCCAGTATCCCCCTTTCTGGAACATTCTTTCTTCTACAAGGTCTAGTTCACGTAGCACTTCTTTCATGAAGCCTCACTTCGCCCTCCACGTTAGCCTCCAAAACAAAGATGAGCGTTTCCTCTTTTGAATTTAAGAATCAGAATTCCAGGGCTGGCCAGGACCATAGAGATAATTTAGAATGATGTTCTCTGTTGGCAATGAAAAAAATGAGGCTAAGATAGATTAAATTCAGAAAGTAGACTAGAAGTAGCATCTAGGGCTTGTTCTTTCCATTCTACATCACTCATTCTCCATAGAGTTGCTCCTACTAACCTGGTTCCCACATTGCTCTGTCTTAGAGTTAACTGCATTCCTGTAATTTTGACAGACAAGAGGCTTTTTCTTTTTTTAACTTAAGATGCAAAAATATATTTGTGAATTCTCCAAGGTCTTCAATGCTTTGACTATGGGAATATAGTAGAGTACTTTGAATATAGGGAAAAATGGTGGAATGAATGAGTGGAGTAAAAGATTAGCTTAGCATTTATTGATGAAAACATAATTTTTAATGTTACTTTGGACACGAGATGAGAATAAAGAGCTGGGCATAACAAAAAATTGGGGGTTAGCCAGTAAGTCTGAGAGGTCTACTTTGAAACTGGGGATTAGTTTTGTGTTAAAATGAGCTCTATGTAATTCGTGACGCAAGTAAGTACTCTGAAGCAGTGTCTTTCAGAAAATAATTTGCAACGTTGGCATACTTTCGGTCCAGAGAAAAGGTTTATTTTTATGAAGATATGAAGATAAAAGAACTAAAACATTAGGCACAGTATTGGGAAATCTGCTATACAAAGGTCCATCGTATTTAAAATTTCATTAAGCAATAAAGTTCAGAGCAAGGATTGTCTTTTCCCAAGAGCCTCAAGGCATTTCTTGGTTCAGCACAGAGGGAGGTGTATTAATTCTTTCCAGGCTCTAGGGAACTGCAGTAATTGTTTCCCATGAGGTGAAGACACTGGGCAGAAATGGCCTGAATTAATTGGAAAGAACAGATTGAGGTTGTAGGATGCATAAAAGAAGATGTCTAAGGAAGGAACGATCTTAATAAATTAATATCAGAGATTGCGTCTTCTCACAAATGTTTTGCAAAACATCATCAATAGAATTTCTCTATTCTAGTACAATCCATTCTTATAAAAACTTTCTGTATCTGGTTCACCATCTGCATTTTTATTAAATCAACACAAAATGAAGGATTGACAGTTAAGTATGCAAATTAATGTTAGGAATTTTGATACATGTAGAAATGTCTTGTCTGAACAAATTATCTCTGAATTTCAAATACTACTACTCATGGATTCTAATGCTTCATTAATCTAAATACAAAACCTATATGAATAAAAATCAAAAGTAGGCAAAATAAAATCACACATTTTTAAATACAAAAAAGAATAATGGAATTTTTTAAAGAATCTACTGACTACATTTGTGTTGTGGGGCTTAATTAAGATAATTATCTTGGAAAGATATGATACATCAATTATCCAAGTAAAATCTCCAACTTTATCTCTTTCAAAAATAAAAACTCTCCTTCTTGTACATTAGTTTCAAACTTTAAGAATAAACAAAATATAGATTCATTTTTATTTATGTTTTCATTGTGGTATCTTCTAAGATCCTAAAAAGTTATTTGGGAGTGACTTACTCTAAGAAATGAGTTTATGGATTAAATTCTATTTAATACATATGGTAAGATATTTCTGTTTTATTTCAGGGCAGGTATTCTAGTTTGTATAATTCAAATATATAGATCTCTTTGTACTTACTTTTCCCCATTTAAAACACAAAGCACATGTGCTAACTCAACTCTTAATACATTGTTTTCTCATTACATTTTGAAAATAACCCTTATAAATTTCCACGTAAAAATGAATATGGTCATACATAATCATTATGAGTCTTATGAAATCTGGGATAGTGAACCCTAGTTTCTGCTCACATATATCAACAAGGCAGGGAACTGACTGCTGGTGTCTGGATGGCTGTTTTCAGGACCCAGACCGGTGTAAAAAATGCCGAGGATTTAATGCCTCAAACAGCATCATCAATCAAAAAGTTAACGTTTTCACGCATTCATTCTAAACCAGGTCGCCCACCCTCACCAATCAGATAATCTCCCCGTAAATGGATAACTCCATAAACACATAACTAAATCATATTCCGTGAAGCTTAATGAAGATATCAACAGTTGGTGTTCAGACCCACAGAGGGTAAGTTCACAAAGGTATTTTTCTCAAAAGAAAACTTAAGACAGTTGAAAATAGGGGATTAGAATATAGTGTATTTTCTCTACTGTGGTGCGATAGTACCCTTCCCAATCCCTCCCTCACCCCACTACACAAAGTCACAGTGAAAGGATGAAAGGTAGCAAAAGGGGTAATACAGTACCCATAATAAAGGGCTGAGGGGAGGAACCAGCGCTCCACCCCATCCAAGTTGGAGCAAGATTATCCTATATAAAATAGAAATATATAGTTTGTTATTAGTTAGAAATCTGATATTACAGAACATTTGGTGTTACTTTTTATATATGATGGTCTCTGTCTGTCTCCCTATCAATCAGGACTTGAGTTCTTTTGAAAAAGAAGGTATCTAAGATTTCCTAGATTAGGAAAATAAAAATACAAATTTAAGTACAAATTTTATGTTACTCTAGATAGTCACAACATCAATTCACTCAGTTCAATTTTACAGGTTGAAAAATTTGGACTGGAAATTTGAAATACAATAAATGTTTAAAAGCTGTCAGCCAGAAATGTGCATAGAACATGCAAAACATAAAGTGCAATGGGATGATAACTTATCACTTTCTAACTTCTTATCAGGCACTACATAACATGCTTTATTTGGTTATGTTGCATAAAAGCACATGCTTGAAAAAGTGACAAATCAACAAAAATAGAATGAGTGCTCGATTTACACTCTGACACAGCTATTGTGATTTTATGCTGCTAGTGAAAAGAATAAAATGAGAGTTTCTGCATATATTCAAATATCACTTCCCAATGATAGTCATCATTATCATCTCTAACCTCACCATCATCTATGTTTACATTTTTAAGAAAGTAAAAAATTCAAACACTAAAAATACAAAAATAGAGTCAATAATTAGGTTATTTTGTCTCTACAATGCCAAACACCTCTTGAAATGATCAGCCATTTTACGGTTGTATATATGCTGTCACTATGAGGCAAGAAACCATATTCATAAATCCTATAATTTAAAGATGAGTTCACCTCCTATTAGCATCAATAAAGAGTTTATTTTTAAAATTCTCAGTTGCAAAAGTTAATCTCTCTTTATAATATAAAAAGCATTACTGATCAATAATAACAGATAAGGTTATTTCTGTAAAAATCAAAGGTAGACCCACGAGACCAACGTCATTATGGAAATAAAGTGTTAAGCATGGGGATATCTGGCCATCTCAATTGTGGATTTAATACATTTTCAAAAGGTTAAATTTGAAACGTTTATAACAGCTTTAAATACTTAGCTTCGTTCAGATTTCAGAAGATGTTTAAAAGGTATTACTTTGATTCAGGTAATATGTTTTCAAGTAGAATGTATAAAAATAATATTTTTCTCAAAAACTGAAACTGCCTGTCTGAAACAAAAGAAAGTAACATTTTAATTGGAAAATAAACTTAATTTTTACATACCCTGGAGAGAATTTCCTTTAACATTTTAGTAAAAATGTGAAGATCTCTGTGAGAAATAAAATAAGACTGCATTATATTGTGTTAAATTGTTTCTAATGAGGAAAAAATTTTCTATATATGTTAGGGAAACTAAAGACAAGTCTCATGTTCTTCAAGTGACATTTAAAATAAATCTTATTTTAAAGGAACACGTAAGGCTATGAACAACCTACAAGATGTAATTGGAAGTCTTCAATACAGCTTAGTTTCTATAAGCGACTAAACCTTAAGCATTTTTTTTTTTTTAAAAGCAATGTTTTTCTATTGGAATCACACTTAATTCAGCAGCTTTGCTTTGGTAAAAGAAATTTTGACTTTTTTTTTTTAAAGGAGCTAATTTTTTAATGTTACACATCTTATATATCAATGCTTCATGCATTTTAAAAGGCATGGAAAATAATAACTCAGTAATGGCAACATTTATAATCTGTAATGAATCATAGGGATAGCTGAATATTTCCTTGAAAGGAAGAGTATAAAATTTTCTGTGACTCAAGTGAAATTTGAGTTATGCTTAATTTATGAATTATCTATGGTAATGAGTCAAAATTACATTTTCTGTTCATTATATTATAAATGCTTTATTGTCATGAAAAATTGTGTGGATTTCCACATAATCTTTAAGTTAGTACTACTATTTACATAAATTAAAAAGATTAATGCAGTTATAAATTGAGGCTATATTAAACAACTTTAAAAAAAAGTTGAAAATTCAGTCAATATTTAATAGCTACCTTTGAGCATATTCAAATAATGCAAACTTTGGCATTATACAGACAAAATTTTGACATTTAAAAATTGTTTTCCTTTCCTCTTAGGCAATGTGTGAGTCACATTATTTTCAATAAAACTCATTAAGTACAATTTAGGTCATCACAATGAGAAGCATATAATGTAGACTTCACTTCAGTGGATTATTATCCTATCATTACACATAGTACTTTAGTGGTGCATCTGTTTGGTTTTGTTGTTGTTGTTGTTGTTGTTGTTGTTGTTGTTGTTGTTGTTTTTTGTATACAGGTTGGTAAGGAAACTCCCAAGGTGGATTAGGAAATAAAGTCATTTTAATAAGCACAGCAGATAAATGATATTATATCATTTCAAGGGAGGCCTAAATTCTCTTGCATATCACACAGAAGTAAATATGCAACAGATAAAATGATAAAGTAGCAACTTTGCAAGGATTTGCCATTCCTTTTGCATGCATGGGTTTTCCTCTTATAAAGTTTAGTTTAATGAATTTAATTTTTACTACATGTAATACTTCAGGTTCTTTCATTTTCCTTACCCTCATCCCTTCAAATCGCGATAAGGCTCTTAGGGGTCTCAGAGCTCTTAGTGTCCTGAGAGATTTGATGGCACCAAGTTCTGAGTAACCCAAGGCGTTTGCTGTTAAACTGACCAATGAAACCTGCACCAATAAATAAGTAAATAAATAAAATCATCATACAATTTACTATATAATATAATAAATACGATTTTTGCTTATAATTACTCAGAAGAAAAATGGTTGTATATTTTCAGTAAAGCTTTTAAAATTTAAGGAAGTATTTTCAGCTTGATGCAAAAAAATGTAGTTTTCAGGATGTTAAAGGTAGTAGAATAAAAACCTTAAATGCTATGTAATTTATTAATTGTTAAACTAATTTATCAGTAGAGCAATTAGATAGAAAAACTAGATAAAAATTAATTTTAAAAAAAAGGAAGAAATTCAGGTATAAGGTAATTGGTTATCCTTCTTTATTTTATTAAGTAAATTTAGAACTTTGGATGGCCAGTAGATAAAATACAAAAGCTGCTATTATACCAGAGAAAGCAAGAAATCTTAGTCCTGCATTGTATGTTCAACTAATTATAGTTGGTACTCTCAAAAATTAATAACTTGGCACATTGATTTCACAGTTGATTTTTGAAGGTGCGTTTTTTTCTTGCTAACCTCTGTTTTTTCTCTAGTTTATTCAGATGTAAACAATGCAACCTAATAAATAATTCCATCATGAAAATTACTCAAATTTTTCTTTCTTTTTCTTTTTTTTTAAGATTTTTATTTATTTATTCACAAGAGACACACAGAGAGAAACAGAGACATAGGCAGAGGGAGAAGCAGGATCCTCGCGGGGAGCCCAGTATGGGACTCGATCACCGGACCCGGGATCAACGCCCTAGCCAAAGGCAGACGCTCAACCGCTGAGCCACACAGGAGTCCCAAATTTTTCTGTACTAACTTACAGCTTCTGTCACACTATCTGGCTGAAAATGGATAATCAATAAGTATTTGCCATGAAAATAAATCAATGCATTTACTTAATTTTTATGAAATAAGAGAGAACTAAGAAACAAAAATGTTAGGTGTCTAAGTCTCTAGCTAAAGAACATACCAAAACTCCATATCCAGAGCTACAATTTCTTTGGTTTGAGAAAGAACTAGTATTGGACAGTTTCATATATACTGGATATAATTTTTGCAAAATTTTCTATTTTTAAGTATATTAAGTTGCCTTATGTTTAAATATACTTTTTATATTACTTGCAATGTGCTATAATTTTTTTGTTTTTAAAAAAAGATACACTGATCCTTATGAAATAATTAAAATAGAACATTAAAAAATGATTATTGCAAAATAACAAGATCTATATAGAATTATTTTCTTAATATATTTCAGACTATTGAATTTACTTTGTTGCATACCTGAAACTAATGTGACATTGCATGCTAATTATACTTCAATAAAAATAATTAAAATAAAGTGTTTATAATCTAATAATTAAAAAACTCAACTTATAATAATAATAAAATCATCATTTTTTCATTAAAAATTTAGACATGAATAAGCATAGTAGAGAAAAGCAAAGCTCATGGTTTCAAAAGGGTTTGATTATATTTAGATTTAAAATGTAGTGTGAAAAAAATGTAGTGTGAAAAATTATGAAGAGTTGAAATATAACTTTTTTTTTTGAAATATAACTTCTAATGAAACCTCAATGTCGGAAATTTTTTCTTTTGTAATGATGAAGCTATTCTACTTTTGAGGTTTTTCTCAATTGACCATTTCATAGTAACGTCATTAAGCTTTTCAAACAGCTCTGGCTTTGCCTTTATTTAGAATTCAGGAAATATAACATGCATGACTCTGAGCTCTAGAAATACATTCCACAATAAACCTGTGTGGTCTTGCTGAATTATTATCTATTTTCTTTTGGAGATAAAACTTGCCTATGAAATCTGTGATATTTTGGACACATTTTCCTGCAGCTGAAATTACAGTAAATTGATAGCATGAAATATTTTGTTTAAGAAATCTCGAAGGCAACCACCTGGTTTGTGGTAGATGAAATATTATTAATTTTTATTGGACATGTAACTTCTGGGAAGGGCTGTTTGACCTATTATGGGCTTGCTGCAAATGGAGTCTACATCTCGGGAAACTCCTGCAGCTGCACCAAGCAGTTTTTCCCTACACTCGGTACACTTCACTGCCTCTAACGGATAATAATCTCTGTAATCTACTCTTTAAACTCACCCTTTAAAACTTTGAGTAGATCAAAGAGAATTTTTTAAAAATGACAGTAGCTCCTACCATCATCACTGTTTACTGAGAGCCTTCAATACCGTGTGTACTAATATCTTTTTACAGATTCAAGAGCCAGGTAATTCACTCACTGGCACACAACCAATCAGTCATGGGACTGGGATGTGAGCGTGTGTCTGTCTGATTTGCAATATAAGGGATTTAAGCAACATACCCTATTTCACCACTTTCTCTAGAAACTCCTGTGTCCTCTGTTTTTTATCCTAGATAACCTCCCCACCCCCTGTGCTAAACCAGTACTAAGCCAATGGTTTACTACAACACTATCATTCAGTGAATTAGTTTAGCGTCTATTAAGTAGCATATCCTGTCAACTCAGCATACTGGTCAGAGATTCACTGTTCTAGAATGAATACAGATAAGACAAATTACTGTGAATATGAGGCAAAGATAGGGAGGATACTTACATCAACAATTAAGAAGTCTAGCCAACACCAGGCATTGGTAAAATATGTTTGATAGCCATATGCCACCCATTTTAGAAGCATTTCCAGAATGAAAATGTAAGTGAAAACCTTGTCAGCATATTCCAACATTGTCTTAATTGTCTTTCGCTGATCAATATATATGTCTTCAAATGCCTGTAAAGAAAAGTTATATATTTTAAGCTTTCTAAAACTATTACAGTCTAGGCTATGTTTCTGATCATATATTTTTTCCCAGATTTTATATGTATACATATGACATTCCATTGGACTAGGAGGGCAGAGGGGTAGTAACTATTGCTGTTTTTAAGATTTTTTTCCTCTCAAAGATCTTTTAATGAACCAGGGGAAAGTTACTCTCCATTGATGTTATAGCCAGAAGAAAGAGGTAAAAGCATAATTCTCATTAATTTGACTTCTTTAGGAAACAGTTCTTGATGCTATATCCAGATGGTGCTACCCCAACTTGAAGTTATTTATTTCTTTTGTTTCATTTCTTTTGCTTCTTCCTGTTGATTTTTTGCCATAATAGGAAGATTGAAGAAATAAAAAGTGAAGGTTTATGTTTTTCATAAAGCAGAAATTGTAATCGATTATCACATTGCCCAATTTTATTACAGAGTGGGGCTCATTTGTCTCCTTCTCTCCCCTTCATTTTGTTGATAGTTTAGATTTCTCAGCAGAGCTATGCTATGACAATGATGATAGGATGAAAATACTTTTCATTTAGATTGTGATATTGTTCTTCTAATATGAACTTTTCTTTATACTTAACATCTGAGTCTCACATTTGTTTCAGGGGCAGATTATCTCTTGTATAAAGAGGCATGCAGAGAAAATTTATGTCATTAGAAAATATGCAGGAAAATAAAGACTTATGTTCCAATTATAAACCTAAGTTATAAACTTAAGTGAGTGTGTATCAATCAGACAAGCTCATTTTATCTCTCATCTATCTACCCTATGGCTTAAGTATTCTATTTGTGTCAGTGTTTTTCTAAAATGTTACCTATGTTATGCTTTATATTTTTATAAGTGATTTTCATATAAATATAAATTAATTTGTTATAAAAGCCATCTTCATATAAAGAAAAAGTGATCTTTAAATGAATCACTTAGGCATGCTGCCCAATATTTTTTGTTACCAATATTCCTTTGTTTCCTGAGTAGCATAAAAATAGTGTACACAATTAAAAAGGGACAGAGAAGTGGTCCCTAAGGACTTATTGGCTGTCCATAAACAAATGATAATACCATTCAGACACAATATTCGTCAGAACTCAGAAGTCCATCACAGGACTTCTATTAACTACATTGAGTTGCCATGCTTACTTTCTTGTTAAAATATGAGTAATTGAATATTTGTATTCTTTGGTTATAATGAATAAGCTGGAGGGACAAATTTTCATAGGTTGCTTACAAGTAAGCAAAAATTAAGAGTTTATTAGAAATTGTAATAGTAGAAATAAATCCAGAAGTATGTAGTTAAAACATTAAATCTATAATTTGGAAGATGGGATGTGGGGGTAGGCAATGAAAAATGTGTTGGAGACAGGTAGAAGAGTGGGTGGGTGGACAGGTGCTAAGTGGGTAGATGGATGGATGGAGGGATTGTTGGATACAGAGATGCACACATATTTAAGGAAGGAGTCTTAAGTAGAGATAAATGAGGTTTATCAAACAGAGGTTATGGCTGATACCATGAAAATGAAAATGGATGTAGGATGAGGGCTTCGGAAAGAATGCATTGGGTACTAAAACAGTGCAATAGAAAGAATTAAAAAGTCATCAGTATTAGATTATCTTAAACTTAATATTGTACCACTTTTACTTAATATTCACTTACCAGTGCACCACTACTAAGGAGAATCATGAAAACAATGAAGGTCTCAAACCAGTTATGTTCAACTATTCGGAAACATGTTCTTCTCAGGTTCCACCATTGTTTTCCTCTCCCTTCTTCCACACTGATTTGACAACATTTAAATCTTTGTACACAGCCTGCAAGTATAATGTTCAAAGAGGAGTAGATGAAGTAACTTCTGTTGCCTCAGTAATATTCTTTAGCATGTCCCTGATTGATCTTTTTACTACAATTATCATCTCCATCTTGCTAGGGTAACTCTCTAAGCTGGAGTAGTAAAAGCACATTCATTAGCTGTGTGAGGTTGTGAAAACTGAAAATTATTCAGCCTCCTTAAACAGTTTCCTGGTTTTTCTGCCCCGGGTCATATTGTCCAAGAAAGAACTTTGAAAAGTACAAACAAATGTAAAGTAGCTTTGCCTTGTCCTATGTCATCTTATTGCACTCTGTTGAAGTGACACTAGTAGAGGAGTTCAAAACGAATATTAGTGATAAATAGAAAACTTCCCTTTTGAAGAGATTATAGAATAATAATGTAGATATCCCCCAACTGGGTTTGTTACTGTTTTATTTTTTGAGGTGTTTCTAGAAGAGCTCACATAATTTTCAAAATTAATTTAGTCCACTAAGATGTGATTGGTTGGCCCTGCTTAGATTTCTCATTGCTTTCCTTATACTGCTTTTACTCACTCAAACATAAGAATTAAATCCACAGATATCTGTGACTACCTTTGCAAACACCATGGAGGATACAAATACATTTTTTTAAGGCAAAAAGAAAAAAGTATGGGACCTGGACCTTCCCGCCAAGAACCTTACATTCTTGTTTTCGAGAAAAGATATAAACCCAGGAAACCTACCTCAAGGCAAAAACAAAAACAAAACAAACCCAGAAAACAAAAAGAAAAGAGAAAAAAGAAAAAGTCATGTATGCTAGAAGAAAAGGGAGGAAGGGAAGGAAGGAAGAGAGGGAAGAAAAAAGACAGTAAAGATACATATAATAGTTCAAAACAGAAAGAGAAGAGTTATCATAAAGTAATAAACAAAAAGTTATCAGCTGAATTAAATGGGTATATTTATTCTATTATGAATGGTCCATCTTGGGTGATCAACAGTTAAAAAAAACCTGCACTCTATAAATGGAAGATTAACGTGAGGGTCACTGCCTTTACCTTCAGTGAAACAGGCCTCAGGTTCAAGGGTTTCCTCCGGTTCCACTATAGGCTGTTCTTCTGCAGGTGCACCAATGTCTACAGTGCTGCCTTCAGAGGAGCTACTGCTTTCATTGAGTTTCTGTGCATGAGGTGGACATAAAAAGTCAGTCACTTTAATTTCAGTAATGAATAGTCTAGAAAGAAAGGATTAGTACTATGAATTGATTTTTTGGATTCTCCTTGAAGTGAAGAGATTTTAAGTTTAGAGCAAAGGACAGGTTGAATAAGAAAAGGAAATAAGAAAATTGTCTGTTGTCTCCTTGCCATTATTCACAATGTTAGTATGAAACCAAATTGTTATGTTATGAAGTTACAGATGGCCATCAGGAACATGTACTAAGCAAACCACTTAGAGAAGGCCCAGAGAGAAGGTGAGGGGGGAGGAAAATTAATTGTTCTCATTTTGTAGATAAGGGAACTAAGGCCTAGATAGGTTAAGAATTTGTCTAACATCATATAACTAGTAAATGTGCAAAGCAAGATTTGAGAGAATTACTCCTGAGCCCAAACTCCATGCTCTGTCTTCTGTGCAATCACACTTATAATTTTCCCATCAATTTAAAACTGAAAATAATTCATTGAAAAATGTGGCAAGATTAGCCTAACAGGTGAAGAGAATCTACAATTTGAAGTGAAAAACAAAAAACAAAAACACTTATACACACCACAAACTAATTACGCCATTTTATGTAATACAAATATTCAGTATCTTCATGGAAATTATTTCATCAGCTACAGCAAGCCAGCTCTTTGGTAGCTGTAGACATGAGTTCCATTTAATTTCTGTTTACAGTAATTTTGCCAATCTAATTATATACTTGCTATAAAGCAAATGTCACAATAATAAGTTAAGCACAAGCAGTAATAAAACCCTTTGTTATACAGTATTACTTCAACTCACAGGGAAATTTTGTTTGTTTTTGTTTGTTTTGAGTTTTTATTTACATTTTAGTGAGTTAGTATCTAGGGTATTAGTGGTTTCAGGAGTAGAATTCAGTGATTCATCACTTACATGGAACACCTGGTTACAGGGAAATTTTTTAAAGTAATATTGAAAAGTCTTTTTAAAATTTGGACAAATCCACCTTTTGCATATCACAGTTCTTCACACATGGTGCCAAATATCAGCCTCCATATCAAACTTCATACCCATTAGTAAATGCCATTATTAGTCATCTAGATTTCAAATTTCCAATCAGCAACTGTATTAAGGTAAAAAGATGTGAATCTAAAATGATATGAAATTAATTTTTATCAAATGCCTCCTCATTGCCTCCCTGAATATCCTCCTCTGATGTGTCTTGCCCGGATGATGATAAAATAAATTGCTAGCTTTTTTTTTTTTTTTAATGCACAGAGTTACTCCAGGTCTAACTGGTTCAGATTTTCTATAGATAAGAGTGCTATTGCCAATATATCAAACTTTATTCTTAAGAATATTCTTTAAAATCAGCTATTCTTGTTTTACAACCCAATTTTGTAATATGTTACCAGTTACTAGGTATAGACAAGTGATCCTATACATGCTTACAAATTAATTTGCAAACACTTCTCAAGCAATATAAGTATATTCTACAGTCAGCCTGGAATACTGTAAGAAAGTTGAAGCATGCCTAATGTTACTCAAACTCAAATGCTCTCAATTAAAGTCATGACTTTTTTTTTCTATCCTAACCTACTCCTTTAACCATGTTTGAGGCTGGTTGTTTGCAATATCATTCTTCGAGCAAACAGACTCAAACTCTCCTTTATTCTTAATGCTTTTCTAATATTGACTGTAATTGAAAGTCAGATTTGTTAAATTTTACCTTTGTAATAACCCTTCTCTCAGTATCATCTTCCAAATTCCTGTGGGCTTTCTGTTCATTCTTGTCACTTCTTTGGAGAGTTATACTTAATAATTATTGCCCTCATTCTAGCCTCACCTAATTCTGGAACTTTGTGGGCCACAAAGCCTATTCTGCGCCAGATGCCCAATAAATACTTGGTGAATGAATACCTCTGTTTTATATATTCTTGCCAGATGAAGCTTTTTGTCTCCAACTTAGCACTCCAACCAAATTTCCCAAATCTGTCCTTCACAGAAGTTGTGCTTTAGCCAAGGTGAACTTCCTAATGTTCTCTGGCTGTTGCTCATAGTAGTTATTTTTGCCCATTATCGTGTCAGAATAATAATTGCTGCCTCATCTAAACCCCCTTCACCACTTTATCTGCACAATCTTTTGGGCACATATTGCTTTATCTAACCTACCTGTATTCTAATTGACTTACCACATTAACAATGGTTGGCATTTTGTCTGTGAGACACAATGACCGATGTGCTCGGTGTGCTACAGTTGATCGGTGTGCTAAAGTTGATCAGGTAATTAGCTACACTGTCACACCTGTGCATTGCTGCTTTCACCAGGTGAGCTGTTTGCTTATCAAGAATAAGTTATATTTGTTTTCAAATCATTGTGCCACTTTAAATTATTGTAATTATGTAATTTACGCTTACATAATTTGATAAAATGAATGAAAAGAAAGTTAGTCTTGTTGTGTCCATAAAAACTAAGTTGAAATCATTGTATACATTTAATAAAGAAAAATCCCCCACACATATACATACACACACAAAAAACTTGTTATAAAATCAGGCATGAATTGCTAAAAAAAAAAAAGGAGGGGAATGGGGACATGCATTTCTGGAAGGATGCTAAATTCGGGTTTTATAAGGTTCTGAAAATCTCAATCCTTTTTGAAAACAACCTAAACTGGAAATCACAGTTGAAATTATAGGTATGGCTCAGGCCAAAGAGAGGGTGTAGAACTGCCAACAATGGAACACCTGTTAGAACAAGAGGCCTAGGGACGCCTGGGTAGCTCAGCAGTCGAGCGTTTGCCTTCGGCCCAGCGTGTGATCCCAGAGTCCCGGGATCGAGTCCCACATCAGGCTCCCTTCATGGAGCCTGCTTCTCCCTCTGTCTGTGTCTCTGCCTCTCTGTGTCTCTCACGAATAAATAAATAAAATGTTAAAAAAAAAAAAAAAGAACAAGAGGCCTCAAGCAACATTTGATGTAGGTACCTATCATTTTTCAAAATGAGGCAGTTTATAATATCTGGGATCTAGGAGAAATTTGCACACCTCTCAGGAGTGGGACACGATTACAAATTAGATTTTAAAAGTTACTCTCCATATTTGGCTTAAACAACTTCCAAAATCAACATATTGCAAAGAAAGCCTGGTAAGCCATATCGCAGCAGGGTAGACCCTGATTCTCATACTAGTCAGGGAAACTTGCTCCAAATTTCAAGTCAGGACAACATCAGATACAGTGATAAGTGAATGGCAGCAAGATCAAACTACAGACAGGTGGGTGCAGGCCAGTTAGTCTACTCCAGATTAACTACCCTAACCACGCCACAGTGTGATAGGCGGCCCTTTGCGCATCTGCCTTAGTAGAGAGGGCGAGTGCCCCCTGCCCTGACGGGTGGAGCTCCAGAGCGAGCTTTCTGGACCAGATGCCCTGTGACAGACTGGTTAAATCCCCTCATTTTACAGAGTTGATGCTAGCTATGCTTTTGCTCAGAGGTCCCAAGTGACATTTAGTGACATTTATGTGCGACTTTGACTTCTGTCACAGTGTCCCTATAGATGAGGAGCAATTCACATCCTGTCTGTGCCAGGGCTTCTCCAATGAAACCCAGTTCTGGACTGGGTAGTCATCTAGCTTTTTATATCCAAATCTAATTTTTCATTTGTTTTTCAAAAATGCTTCAAATAAAAACAAAATGGAGCAGGGGAGAGAGAAGGGGAAGGGACCCTGGCTTCTTCACTTCAATTCTTTGCTCTGCTGTGGGGCACCCAGCCTGAGAAGACAGCACAAGCCCCAGACACTATGACCTATGACAGGCAGCCTTTCCTTCCTCCTGGGCAACTGTTCTTGGAACGGTAAAATCAGAATCATTATATAAATATAATGTTTAGAAAAACCTAACCAACACATTTTGAATTTTAAAATTTTGGCTTTCTTAATATTTAAGTATTATCTAAAATGAAAAAAAAATTAAATTTTGTTCATTTCTGTTTAAAATCAAAACAAAAAACTACCATAACCAGAAAGAAATGTCACTGCTTTTTCCAGGAGTTTACACGTGATGTAAACAAATGAGTATTAGTGTGGGAGAGAAAAGAAAAACAAACAAAATAAAACAGATGCAGAAATGACTGAGCTGAAGTGTGCCCAGGCCATTCATGGGCGGCAACAAGGATTTTTATAAATTATTCTCAAGATTTTTACTAGAAGCTTATAAGGATTAAAATTAAAATTGACCCTAGAGAACTTCACATTCAGGTTTGAAAAGTGGACCTAGATGGTACAACTGGCAAATCTGACCTGGCAAACATAAACAGTTAATAGGTCAATAAGCTAGGGTTCAAAATGTCTAACTTTAAAACTCTTTTTTAATTGAACTTGTTGCTTCTGCGCATATTTCATTACCACATACCACTGTACCAATTATTCATAGTTGTTTTATGTGTTTGTATGCATGCAGAAAATATGCATGAACTGTTATCATGTTGTAAGTTTATCCACAGATGAAGTAGGCAGGTTTAGGCTAGTTTACAGTCAAGCCACATCTGTCACTCTCAGCATTTCTCAACTGATTATTCCAAGAATTTTTAAAACCCTATGGCCTCCAGTTGAACCTTTCTTCAATCCATCTGCCACCAAAAGCTGGTGTGATGTTTTAACACAAATCACCTTCCTACTAAAATCTACAAAGACTCTCCATCATTTCTCTGGCATTTAACTACTTTTTTAGGATTCATTATCTGTGAGTCACTGACAACCCTATCTTTCACCCTCTCCTGGCCCCAGCCATCACAGTGGAAAGAAAACCATTAATAATTATGGGAAGAAATCTGCCCTGGTTCAACCTCTCGCTTTCTGTATGGTTTTGTCCACATAATTATTTGGGCTAGTCTCTTATATGTAAAATGAAGGGATGATCTCCCATGTTCCCATGTTCTTGTTGTAATGTTCTACAACTCACAGTCTTTTAGGATTTGAAATGATATAAGAGAGATACTGATATTGAAAATGATAAGAAACCAATGTAGGGACAAACCTGAACCCAGGAAGAGATAAGGCAATAAGAGCTCAGGTGGGTATGATTGCTGGAAAAATCCCATGATTTTTAGAAAAATCCCATGATCTATATCTAGAAAAATCTATATCTAGAAAAATCCCATGATCATCTTTGGCCAATGATGGGACAAGCAAGAGTAATAGCTACTCCTACCTTGGAAACAGAGAAACCACTCACATATAACTGGGCTTTTAAGTTAATTTCTCTACTAGCTCTATGTGCAATATTCAATTAATCATTAAACATTTGTTTGAGGATGCTATATTCTGAAATTTGTGTTAAGTCTCTGTCTCATAGAAACCCTTTATCAGCATAATGCATTATTTATCTGGGTTTTTTCCTATTCCTTCACTGCCTTTTTTTTTCTTTAGTGGCCAAAGTGAAAAGTACAAAGTACTTTATGGTTAATTTAATTTATTAAAATTAAGGTTAACAATTCTTAAGCTTCATTTCAATTATGTTTTTTCTTCTGTCAATTGTCCCTGACTTTTGCCCATTTCTCTACTGGAGTGTTGTGTTCTTCTTCTTTTTTTTTTTAAATGTTTTATTTATTTATTCATAACACACAGAGAGGAGGCAGAGGGAGAAGCAGGCTCCCTGGAGAGCCCGATGTGGACTCAATCCCAGGACCCCAGGATCATGACCTGAGTCAAAGGCAGATGCTCAATCGCTGAACCACCCAGGTGCCCCTGTTTATGTTCTTACCAAACTGCAATTGCAATTTATAAACAGAAAGTGATTTGAGTTTCCTTAATATATAATATTTGCCAAATATTAGTTCTCTACTGCTGTGTATCAAATTGTACAAATTTAGCAGCTTAAAACAATACCAATTTATTATTTGGAGTTTCTATAGGTCAGTAGTCTGGCACTACATAGTCACATTCTGTACTAGGGTCTCACTGGGATGAAGTTAGGGTGTTGGCTGGGAATGCAGTTATCATCCAAAGCTCAGGATCCACCAACTTTACTGGCTATGAGTAAAGTTCATTTCTTTTCTAAGAATCACCTGCTATCTTAATATCATCTGCCACGTTGATAATTCATTAATTTCTCTACTTATAGTCTCTTCATTTTAATTTCCAATTTATCAAACTAAGTATTTTTATCATATTCTTTCATTAATTCTTCTTTTTTAAGATTTTATTTATTTATTTGAGAGAAAGACAGCATGAGGTGGAGAGCTGAGGATGGAACCCCATGTGGGGCTCAGACCAGGTTTGGGCATGGGGCTCCCTTGCAGGACCCTGAGGTCATGACAGGAGCAGAAGTCAGAAGCTTAACTGACTGAGCCACCCAGGTGCCCCTCATTCTTTCTTGATCATTCTTGTCAATATTAAGACTCTCAATGACTGCTTGGTCCTATTCCACAGATTCTGACAGAAAATGTTATTTTCCAAATAGCTATTTATATATTTTATCTGGTCCTTAATCCAATATTTGTTTAGGAGGGGATTTCTTAATTTTCAAATGGCTAGAATTTTTTCTGTCATTTTACTATTAACTTCTAGTTTAACTGTATTGTGATTAGATAATAACCCAATAACTCTTTTACTACAAATTTATTGAGTTTTACTTAGCTGTCTAGTATATTTTTAATTTATGTAAATATATACATAAATAAGAATTCTCTACATGTATACATTTAAGATATATAATCCATGACATTTACTTTTATTACTTATATTATCAAGTGATCAATGTCCCTATTTAATTTTTCTTTGTTTTATCACATTCTAAAAGAATGTAAATGTAAAACTCTCACAACCATTTTTATATATTTTTATCAATATAGTCTTATATTTTTCATTGTTAAAAATCAAAGATGATGTGTCTCTGAGTTCTTTCTTTCATTGAAGTAATAATACAATTACTCAAAGAAGGAAGGAAAAAGTTTTAGATGTGTGGCAAGAATACATCTCTAATAAAATACTTAAAAAATTGGATAACAGCCAAACTAGAACATTCTCAAACAAGTACTTTTACTTATTTAAAAACCAATAAGGCCAATTAATTTTTCCTTTTTTGTTTTTAAATTCAAATTTAATCTTATTTTGAAATTCACCATCCAAATAATAAAGCATCCAGTTCTCAATTTTTGAGAGCAATAGACTATTTTAAAAATCCAATTTTCATGTTTATTAAGCCATTAATCAAATTTTAATTTACCAATGAGCTAGTTCATTTGCAAATATGTGTATGTTCACACATGACTCTCTAAATTTTACCCTGACCTATAGTGTATTTTTGGCAGGCTGACTTAATAAGTGAGCTGAAAGAGTGCAGGGACCACAGCATATCTAAAGCATCCACTTTGCCTGTACACCAGGGCATTCAATAACCACTTAATAACTACACACTGATGGTAAGAGCATTTTTCCTTCTCAGTGGATTTATGCAACATTTCTTGCTTTTTAAAAATGTTCTCTACTATAGCAAATGATTTTGACCTTGAGGGCGAAGCAAAACAAAGCACAGCAAATAAAATACTCCATGATATTTTTAAAGAGTAAATGATTAAATGGTTTTCTTGTTCTCTGACTTGATTAGGATGTTTACACTTTTATTTTAGACTTGGTTTGTTACAGGAAGCTTACTTATAGGGTTTAATAGGAGTTCAATTTATAATAAGTGATAAGTGTATTAAAATATAAACTTGGCATTTAGGGTCAAGAGGATACAGAATACATGTGTTTGTGTGTATATATATATATATATATATATATTATTTTTGAAGAAGTACTTATTTTTAAAGATTTATTTATTTATTTTAGAAAGAAAGAGAGGCAGTATGAGTGGGGGGAGGGGCAGAGGGTAAGAAAAAATCTGAAGCAGATTCTGAGCTGAGCGCAGAGCCTGACACAGAACTTGATCTCAGAGCTCTGAAATCATGACTTGAGCGAAATCAGGAGTTAGATGCTTAAATGACTGAGCCATCCAGGCACCCCAAAAACACTTATTTTTAAAGCTAGGCATGTATTACTTTAAAAGTGGGCATTTTATATTGTTTTATATATATATACACAAATACATATGTACATATATATCATCTTAAATCATACATAAATGAGATGCTCTACATAAAAAATATTAGTATTAATATTTCATTGTGTACACTATGCATTAGTAAATATTTTTTGTGTACACTAGTATATTAAAAATTTAAATGACCCCTATTAAAGACTCTCAACAAAGCAACAATATAATATCAAAGAAAAATACACTGTATAGAAATTTAACATTTCTATAAAGCAGCTGGAAAAGTCAAATATTAACTCATTAATTCCCACATCATCCCTAATACCCAGATGACTTCTAGCTGTGGGTTGAAAGGGAAGTTTCAGTGCATTATTCCCTTTTACTAAATATTAACTTGTCTTATCAATTGTGAAATCCAGTATTAGACACTTCACCAAGGTAGAAGGGAAGGTGGAGGAAAGGAATATAGCTCTAATATATTCTGAATTCTGCCTTAAAATACGTCAAATATGAATTTTGTATTGAGTATTAGATATAAAAGAACAGAAATAGAATATCTAATAATATATTGGACCAATAGAAAATTATAATGCAAATAAATTAAAAATAGCAAAAAAATTCTGCAAAATTGCATTTATAATTCCCAAGCTAGAAATCAAGGTTGTAAATCAATTGAGAATTTTCCTTGTTAAAGTCATTTTGCTTGCTCTAGAGTTCTTTTGACATTAATTTTTCATGATAAATTAAAACATATTTAACAAATATTTAACAAGTGTCTACTGGCTGGAGGAACCATGTAACAACTATAATGAAAAGGATAAGAGTTTTAAGTCACACAAGCTTGAGTTTCAATCATAATTAGTGGTTTTATGGACTTTTTGGAATTATCTCCACCTCCTTAAGCTTTAGTTTCTAATTTGTAAAATGATCCTTATGTAACATGATTGTTGTAAGGATCAAACAAGATAACACATGGAAAGTGCCTGGCATGTGCTTACCCAATAAATGGTTATAAATTTCATAACACTATTATATAGTGTGTAATTTGTATAACTGCAAATATTTGACCTTTTCAAATACCAAAAATATCAGTCCATATACAACAAGATCAGGACCTGAAAAATGAAACAGTGAATATCATAGACCTCGTACCTGCCCTCATGTGTTCACAATCAGAAGGAAGATACAGATAAGCAAATGACTGCCACACACTGTGATTGGGTTAGTTTAGGGTATCTTGAGAGCACCTCTAAGTCTAAGAAGGGCAGGGTAGAAGAAAGTAACATTTGACACCAGAAGGATGAGTTGGGTGGCGGTGGGGCAGGTGAAGAGGATAACGTAAGAGTATGCAAGATGGAAAGAACAGGTATAAGGATAAGAACCTGACAAAGCATGGGCAGTTTTAGGAAACAAAACATCAGTGTACTTGGATGCAGAGAGGTGGAGAGTACTACTATGTGAGGCTGGAAAGATCCATAATGGTCATTTTTTGCAGGGACTCTTAGGCATGTAGTATAAACTGTAAGCAAGGGGCAACTCCTGAAAGGTTAGAAAGAAAGGGGAGTTATGACCAGATTTGCCTTTTAGAAAAACTACCTATTATAAGCAGACTAGACTAGTGAGAGGGAACATTAGTTGCAGCAGTTAAGTCTGAGAGATGATGGAGGTCTGATGTTGTGTGTGCTGGTGGGGATGCAGAGTAGACAAAGATGCATAGAGTTGGTGGCACCTGGTAATCATTTAGATATAAGGAAGAGGAAGTTTGGGTATCCACTGGTTAGATGGTAGCACTCTTCACATAGAATAGTTGCCATCTCATTAAAGAGCATGGCCCTGACACACTATAGCTCAGGACAAGGAAATAGGAAAGAGCTGGAAGGAACACATCCAACCAATGTTCGGATGGGCCTCTACATCTGTTCCTGAACATCTGTCAGGCAATTATATGAAAATTCTGAGTGTTTTCTTTTCTCCTCTCTCTCTCCTTCCTGCTCCCTCCCCAGAGAAGAAGCTGCATCCAAAAGCAAACTGCTTACATAGTTTTACTTAGGCATAGTCTTGCTTGATTTATTCATCTGTATACTTTCAGAAGGAATAACCGATAAAAATGTAGGTATTCATGAAACATGTAATTAACTAACATAATGCTAATTAACACCGATCCAACACCTCATTTGTGCCAGGTACTATGCAAGTTACTAGAAGTACAAAGGTACAAATGACCACAGTGCTTGTTCTCGAGTTGCTCACAAGTTTGGGAAGTAGGATAGACAGATACACAACAGATAAATAGAGTTAGTTATGCAGCTAGTCATTCTACTTGGGGGGAAATTCAGAGGGCTTTCCAGAATTACGAGTTGTTTGATATAGTGAGCAACAAAGCAGCAATATATCTTTATTGAGTGAATACATGGACAGAGTCTTGCATGTTGATTCAAAGGTCATTTTGTTTTGTTAAATTTTGCAGAGTGGCGAGGAGAAGAAGATAACTTCTAACAAGAAATGAGGGAGTCCAAAGACATAAACTTCATGGAACTATGTGACTAGAACTGACCTGAGTCATGGGGAATTAGACTGATGAAAAGAGTCTGATCAAGACTGTCTAATTGCTCATGATATGTTCAAGACTGCCTTTTTTCCTCCCATGGAAATGTGTTTCAGATGGTAATTGTAGTGATACAGATGAAATAATAGGACAGGAAGTGGGAGGCCAAGGTTGGGGATAGATTTAGGGGAAAAAATCGACAGGACTTGGCAGTAAATTTGATGAGGGCCTTCCGATTAGAGAAGTTGAGAATGAATCCGGCCTTCTTATAAGCTATTTGAGAGCTTATGTGATTGGGAGGAAAGTCGCATGGATTTCTGGAAGCCAGGGAATGCAGAGCTTAAAGAATTAGGAAATATTGCAGACAAGTGATATAGGGTCACTGAACTTGGCAAATACGAGAACATCAATAATTTTTGACAGAGAGAAATGTAGAGGAAGAAACCAGAAAGGAGATGTTTGAAGGTGACCGAGCAGTGGAAAATGGGAAGGCAGTGAATATAATCTAATCTATCTTTTAAGGAAGATTGGCAATGAATTCAAGGAGAGAAACTTAAGGAAGAGATGAGATCAAAGGAACATTTAAAATTTACATGATTTTGTTTTATTTTAGGACAGGAATCTTCTCCATTTATATAAGTTTGTGGTAAGGGCTTCTGAAGGAGAAAGTGTAATACGGGATGGAGACAATAGCTGCTGCATCAGAGACCACGAGGATTTGTGAAGAGACTGAACAGAAAGAACAGCTGGGGGCACACACATTTATCTCCCAGAGATCTTTGATGTCCTCAGATATGTTGTGTGATGCTTTTCTAGGGGGAAAATTATGTTATCACGATGTTCTTGAATTGGGATATTTGCAAAAATCTTGGTATATATCTATTTTGATTCAAGATTGACCAGAGACTTCCAACACTTATTTCTTTATTTAACATGTATTTACTGGACACCTACTCTATGCTAGGCATGATGGTGAATGTGGGCTATACTGTGGCAAATGAAATGGACTAATCCCCACATTTAAAAACTGAGCATTGCCCACGTAAGGCATTCACTGGAGGCCTTTCCGTGGTAGTATAAATTCAGTCTGATAAGCAGTATATGCTTTGGTTGGGAATTGTCATATGTTCTTTAACTCAAATATAGTAAAGGTAAAAGTACTAAATGAAAGAATATCCACAAAGCATCAAATAAATATTACTTTAACATAGATGTTCATCTGAGAGGGCCAATGAGGGTCTGGAAGTAAATGTTCATTACCCATTTATTTATTCATTTAATAAACATTTTGTACTCACTGTGGCCTTAAAGTGAGTAAGACCTGGTTAGTGTTTCACCTATTCTCAAAGACTTCATAAGCTAATGAGGCAACTACAGAAGTGCTTCCAAATGGTTTGAAAGATTCTTTCAGGTGGCATTAAATTTAGAAGCGTATCTTCCTAAAACACAGCTTGGGGTAACCATAGTCTAAGAGAACTAATGCTCTATAATTGGAATTAGACCTCTGTAGATCAGTGTGCGAGGCGGAAGCAGATGGCTGTAACATGCAGGCCAGTGCAGAAGGAAAAGGACCCTCCAGGACTGAGACAGAGGACTCAGACACCGGTGGTTATGCCATTACCCTAAGCCCACTGAAGAAGTATTGGGAGTTATGACAACTCTACAATGGACACCTATTCTTAGTTTTTCAATAAGCAATATCATTACTTTTAAAGTACTGGCAGAGAAAATATTTTATCAGACAATGTTAAGGAGATTTAGTTAAATAGATTTAATAGTTATTTAGATTTAATAGTTTATTTAGATTTATAAATATATTTATATTTATTTAGATTTAATAGTTAAAAACATAGACTGTGTCACCAAATGCCTGGATTCGAGTCCAGGATCAGTGCCTACCATTTGTATGACAGTGGCAAGCTATTTAAACTCTGCATTCAATGTCCTTATCTGTAATATTGGAATAATATCTATCTCTTGGTATGAAGATTGAGTGAGATGATACGTGTAAAACCCTACAAACAGTGTTTTCCCATGGTAAGCTCTCAACAAATGATATCTGTTATTAGCATGACCTGAATTACAAAGATCCAAATGGCATTTTCACTCATTCTAGGGCTGACTCGTTACAAAAACAATGAGTTTTTCCCTAACTAGTATAGTAATGTCTTGTTTTTATTCCAAAAAGGTATTAAGTTTAATAACTCAATTCATTTCAAAAGTATTGATGCAGACAGAATTATAGTAGTAATTGTGCTGTTATCACCTTATGTTTTTGAGCACTTTTAACTTCCAAATAGCTTTTAGATCCTCATAATATTCCCATAAGCACCAGAGGACAGTTGTCTTCCTTTTACAAATTAGGAAACAGGATAATGTAAAGTTAATGATTTGCTTGCAGTATAGCTAAGGCCACTAGACGTTTAGTCTAGTTATCCAAACAAGTCAACCAAAACTCAAAAAGTTATTGAGCACAGATTTGTGCCCAGCATTGCAGTGGGTGCCTCAGAAGACCAAAATTATATAAAATACAATCCATAACCAAAGAAACGTATTTTTTTAATCGGGGAGAGATATGATTTTATATTGCTTTTTGCGTAGTCTCAGCAATTTTGCCTTGTTTTTAATTTTTTTTTTTTTTTTTTTTTTTATTTATTTTTGATAGTCACACAGAGAGAGAGAGAGAGAGAGGCAGAGACATAGGCAGAGGGAGAAGCAGGCTCCATGCACCAGGAGCCCGATATGGGATTCGATCCCGGGTCTCCAGGATCGCGCCCCGGGCCAAAGGCAGGCGCTAAACCGCTGCGCCACCCAGGGATCCCCAATTTTGCCTTGTTTTTAAAGTTCTTCATAATCTTCAAAGTCTAAGTCACTGTTCTTTATTATTAATTTCCAGTGGAAACCCGTATTTCTAGTTGATCCATTATTCTTGACTGCTGAGTGAGTCAAGAAACTTTGCGGTTTTAAAAGCAATTCCTTAGGTTATTTGAATGTATTTTGTGGGTTGAGGTCTGCTGGGACTTATAGAAGTGATGAATGTGACCCATGCTATGCCTTTTCTGCATCTAGGGACAAGCATGGGACAAGTATAGAAAGATTGCCCGCAAATTTGTCCTGGAATGCAGGACAGTGATGCATAAGTATGCACCTTATTGGAGAGGCAAAACAAATACAGGTATGCATTTTATATGTCTCTTCATTTGCAGTCTGGTCTTCATGTCCTGGAAACTGAGGGAGTCTGCTCCTTGTACAACTCCTGTAGATTCATCTCCCAGAAACACCAAACTATTATGGTGTCTAAACACATCCTGTTGTGTAACTTCTCTAGATTTTTCTATATTTATTATCTCTGACTGGAATGATCTTTAGGAAAAAAAGTTTCCCACTTTTTTTTTTAAGGAGTCTACCATTATCAAGAATTTAATGAGGCAATTTAAAAATTAAACAGAAAATACAAAATCTATCACTTTCCCGGATAAACATGTAAAGCAATTTATTGCAGAAAGCAAACAACACAAAAGGACTAACAATGGAATATGTTACTAGTAATTCTTACAAGACACTGGAATAGAGTTTTGGAAGTGCTATTAGTAATAATAATAATAATGACAATTTATTGAATATCATTTGTCAGGAACTATGCTAACTCCTTCACGTTTATTGTCTCATTTAATACTCCACAGAAAGTATGAAATAGATAATATTATACCTATTTTTGAGATGAGAATTGAGGACTGGATAGTCAGGTAAGGCCATGTGGTATGTAGCTAAAATGGAATCGTATAACACATTGTCTGGCTCCAGAGAATAATCTATTCTGAACAACATTATAATTGTGAGCTTACATGTCTAAAAACAAATGCTTAGAAAATGGATAATAAACAATGGCCATTTATAACTTTAACCCAAGGCATTAATATAATTTCAATAATGATCCATTATAGATAAGGCTCATTATTGAAGTCTAGGAACAGAAACATTAACATATTCAAATGGAACAGGTCTAATAGAGCCCATGGCAGGTAACATGTGAATCAATAAAGTATGTCTCAACATATAAATTCATAGTTAAAGGTTAAGAGTCATCTTTCTAAAATCCAAATATATGTAGAGTTGTTTCTTGAACAATACAGAGGTTAAGGGTGCTCACTCCCTGTGCAGTCAAAAATCAGCATATAACTTTTGACTCCCCCAAACTCAAATATATACATATATATGATAATTATCACACGTGATAATTACCATACATATATGTAAAACTATGGCTCATTTGTATCCTCCATTATCTAGTACAATCTCTGGTACATGGTAACTGCTGAATAAATGAAGGTAGGCAAAAGAATAAAGGCTAGAACAGAAAGAACCAAAATGGTGAGATTACTTTAAATATACTATAGGCTGCATTCCTAACTTAGAATAAAGAATCTTCCTTTTTGAGGCATCTGCCATCAGTTTAATTCCACTAAAAAGAGCATCTTCTAAATTGTGCCTTGTTTTGAAGAGATTAGAATATAAGACTAAGGAAGCAATGAGGAGAAACAATTTTATACGGGTTTATTTCTGACCAAGAGGGACGAAATAAATGGCGAACTAAAGTGCCAGAAAATTTGTGACAATATGACAATTCATAAAAGAATATTTATAGAAAGCCAATTTAAAATGAATGAAAGAAACTGAAATGTAATGAGGATGAATAGAAGTTTCAGTATTTAATATAAAAATTCACCTGATTGAGATACAATTGCATTTCAATAGCAATTCTTGTGAAAAAAGATGAGATAATTACTATCCTAGAAGCCCAACACAAATTGACAAGGGAAATGTCTAATAAAGAAAAAAACAACAAAATCTAACACAATATTAGATTGAATCAAGAGAAAAATCCAAGAGTCTGAATCATAAATAAAACTATTTTCAAGTGTGCTCTCATCAGAGCAAGTGTGATAATGAGAATCCTTCAAAATGGTTCTATTAAACAGAGTTAAATGAGATGGAAAAATTTAATCTGGGTGGCTACTTTGTACCAAACATATTCAAGCATGTCACAATAGAAAAGGAGAGACATTATGCATATAAGTTGGAACAAAATGTTATGATACTTGGTGAGAAATATGAGCCTAGAAGATGAGTTGTTTATTACCTATACTCTGTCTTCTATTTTGGGGAACCCGAAAAGAAGCCATCCATTCTGTCTAGGGTCCAGAAGTCTCATGATCACTACTTTTAAAGAGCTGAAACAGTGTTTCTCACATTTAAGAATTCGGCACCTTAGGTGTCCCCGCCCCCCCCATGGACCTAGTCCTTGTATTCTGATTAGAAAAGCAGCGCATCTGAGTTCAGCATAGGCAGCCCAAGTGTCATTCAGTATCCTCTACATTATGCAATGTGCTTTGGTATCATCAATTCTGTTTAATTACAAATTAAAAAATTACTGGTACAATAAATTGGGTTATCAACTCCTACTGGGTCATGACTCATAATCTGAGAAAAACTGCATTAGATTGTCTCTAAAGTTTCTACTACCCTAACATTTAAATTTTCGATTAATACAATGATAATCCAAGATATAAAATAAAGAGTATGAAGAAATAGAACTGCCTCTAGTGGTTCAGTGGATAATCACTCTTTAATAAAAGATCAGTCTTTCTGTTAGCCCTGAACAATACAGATGAAAACAATATAAATCACGTAAATTTTTTGCAGAAAAGTATTTGTAATGGATGGTCTTTGTAATAAAAGTTTCTTTGTTTAAAAAGTTTCTTTTTTAAATTCATCAGAGCCTGTGGTAACTATTAGTCTTCATCAAACTATCAGATGCAAATCTGAAGATTCAAGACAAAAAAAATCAGACTAGACAAAAATATTGCCAAATTTAACAATACCTTAGACCCAACTTTGTAAAAATAAAGATCACTTTTAAAAAATGAGCTTCCATTGGTTCTTTAGTAAAACTCAAATCTTTAATAAACAGAATTTGAATGGAAATAATACTCAAATTAAAATCCTGAAAAAAATTATACAATGTTTTACAAAAATAATCGATCATTTCCCCCCTGAATCCATTATCTGTGGACATATAAAATGTGATAAGGATCTTCCGACCATTATATCTCTGCACTCTTTCTCACCCCATCTCATTACACAAATCTGATTTACCCAAGGCAGTAATATACATGTATATATTTATAGATAGGCAATAATAACTGTATATACATATAAATTTATACCTACCAACATCTATAAAATCTTACCTCTTTGCTTTCTTCCAGATCCGATTCACTGCTGAAGTCCTCTGTGTTTAAATTTTCAAAGTCAGACTCTCCTACAGCGATTGGTACAGTCACAGTAAGACTGGGATTGTTTATGAATGACATGTAATCGCTTTCATCAATAATGTATTTTTCAACACTGCTGCCGGTTCCTATTCCACTTGTGGTTCCATTCACGTCTTTAAGATAGTCAAGATCTTTTCCAATTTCTGTTGTATGATTGGACATACAACTGTCTTTCTTATTGTTTAGATCATCAAGTGGTTTAATTTCATCCAAAATCTTTTGTTTCCTAACAAAGGATTGTTGAATGAACTCATATATTTTTCTCTTCACGTAAGCTACTCCCTTGTGCATCCTGTCCACAGCTATTTGGAGATTGTTCATTTCATTATCATCATCCGTGGCTGCAAGATTGTCTGCACTAAATGAGCTCAGTAGCAAGGCCAGAAAGAGGTTCAGGACCTTAAAAATAAAACAGACATGATTGTGCTCGCTTCGGCAGCACATATACTAAAAAAACAAACAAACAAACAAACAAACAAAAAAAACAGACATGATTATAATTTTACCCCAATGTAAAGAATAGCAGAATGAAATTACTTATTCCTCGAAATGTAGAGGAAACTCTAAGTTCTAACAGCTAGATAAGAAAGAAACACCATAGCATAGTAATTAGAAGTTGGGTAATCTCAATTTGTGATCTGGCTCAGTAGTTACTATACTCTGCATCCTTGGGCAGACATGATTTTTGTTGGTCTCACATTCTCCCACTTTTAGAATGAAGAAGCTGAATGAGTTTACCTAAGGTTCAGCTATGTTTAAAATTGTATGATTATAAGAAAACAGATTGAAATATGTATAAGAGTTCTAACCTTAAAAATCATTAGTGTTTACACTTACACACTTAAATAAATTCTATAGTTTCTTTTTGATAAGCAGATATTGAGTTAGATATTAATTTAAAAAATAATCATGATGATCCAGAATGAGAATCTTAACACTGACATTTTCTCGACCTATTATATTTCTCAGACTCCACTATTGATTAAGTAGGAGAACTGTTTTTTGTTTTTTAAAGATTTTATTATTCATGAGAGACAGACAGAGAGAGAGAGAGAGACAGGCAGAGGGAGAAGCAGGCTCCATGATGCAGGGAGCCTGACGTGGGACTCGATTCCAGGACTCCAGGATCATGCTCTGAGCCGAAGGCAGATGCTCAACAGCTCAGCCACCCAGGCATCCCTGGAGAACTATTTTTAAATAATCTTTAATATTTCCATAAAACTGACACTTAATATATATACATATCTTTTAGAATATATTAAATTTTTCTATACTGTAAAGAGTCATTAATGTTTCAAACTTAGAAGAATTGATCAGTTACTCCATGTGGGTAATCTCAGGCATCATTAGCCCACCCTTATTTTGACTAGAACCATTAGAGAACTGATTAACCTAGGTTGGCTAATGCACCTGCCATATGATACAGAGTGATTGAATGCTATGCCCTGAAGAGGCAAGGAAATGGTAAAATCACTATGAATACTTAAGGACACCATCTTTTGTCCTATACTGGCAGGTAAGATTAAGTTTCCCTTAAAGTTATTTTTCGAGCACCTCAGGATGGCTCACACTATGGAACCACTGGCAAAGAAGATCTTTAAAGGAGTTTTAGTAGTTGAACTCTTGGGCATTTTTGGAGCGTATTTTTTGTTTAATAGGATGAACACAAGCCAAGATTTCAGGCAGACAATGAGGAAGAAATTTTCCTTCATCTTGGAAGTTTATTACAAATCCATTGAACAGTCTGGAATATATGAAGTCAGAGAGCAAGATCAAGAAAGATGGCTGAATAGCAAAAATTAGGACCAGTCATCGCGTTCAACCTCCCATCTAAGCTGTTTGAGACCTTTGCGGGGGAGAAGAAAGATGAGCACACCACATGGTAGACTCCTGGCCCCACAGAACAAAACAGGAGCTTCTGGCCTGCCATGGCTTACAGTCATTTCCCATCCACTGTACAAATCCACTTACTTTTGTTTGTTTTCCTTTGGCATTTATTGTTAAAGATTACTTTTAACAAAAGACTAAGATAAGAAAGGGGAAAAAATAAAGTTATTTTTCATACTTCTCCCTCCCTTTTTTTCTGAAATTGTAAAATGTTCCCAGCATATCCTCTAGGCCTGGCTTCAATGTTCTACTCTATTAAAATTCATATAATAAATGTGATGAAATGATTGACAAAGTGGATTTGAATATAAAAACTGTAGGGTCACTGCTATATTGTAGTGCTGTCAGAGTAAGACTGTATGCATATCCAAGGCTAGAGACTTTATCAATTATTAATTGTATTTTTTTTTGTTTTTAACAAGATGGTCACCATTCTATTACACCCTTCATCTATTTCTGAAACACATATCTTAAATGGTACATACCACCAAGTTTCCAATCACCATGACCATCATGAAGACAGTAAGGCACATGGCTTGACCAGCGACCTCCATGCAGTCCCACATGGTTTCTATCCACTCTCCACACAGCACGCGGAAGACAATTAGGAAGGAGTGGAAGAAGTCATTCATGTGCCAGCGTGGGAGCTCACAGCTGGTAGAGATCTTGCAGACACAATCTTTGTAGCTCTTACCAAAGAGCTGCATGCCGACCACAGCAAAAATGAAGACAATGATGGCCAACACCAAGGTGAGGTTACCCAGAGCCCCCACTGAGTTGCCAATGATCTTTATCAGCATATTCAATGTTGGCCAAGATTTTGCCAACTTGAAAACTCGGAGCTGGAAAATAAAAAAGTAATAATAATATATATTATTATGATCTTTAAGAGCATTACATATATTGAGGTTTACCAAGAAATGATGGATTAATGTTGAATCTCTTACAACATCTGCCTTGCCCTTGAACACTCTCAGGCTCATAGCTAATTTTTGGAACCCTAGGAAGAATCTAATTCTTCTGTATTTTAACCATGTAGATCATTTTCCCTAAGTGTGAATTTTTTGAAGATTACTTGAGGTCCCACTGTCCTTAATTTTTTTGTGAATGTGGCTCTAAGGCATACCAGACCTGACACTTATATTAACATCTGAATTACAATAATCACTGTTGAAAAGATATTCATTGGTCAATAACATGCAAAATGACATCATATAAGCTAAAAGCAGAGAAAAGTGATTATTATTCCCATTAATGCTTCTTTGGAGCACTGACATAGCTAGATGCCTGTGTTTAAAAATTTGGAGATTTCCCATACCTGTAATTATTTCCCTGATTTGCAAGGACATATATGTAAATCAATAGGCATGGTAAGTAATGCTACAGATTTTTCTCCTCTGATTTAGGAAACGAGCATATTTTCCAGAGGTCAAATTAGGAATATTTTGCATGCCCAATTTAGGGTCTGACCACCATACGAAGGGTTGTTTATATTTTTAATTACTATTAAAATGTAACATATTTTCATTAAAAATATTTTCTTAGATCCAGAAATCTCTAGAAGTAGTCCTCTCTAGTTAGTCACAATGGCAATTGAGTAATATATTAAACTCTACATGACCATGCTTTTTTAAATAAAGGTTTATCTAAATAAGTGGAGATAATTTTTTTCCATTTAGGGATAGTTTTGACAATGCAAATGTGACACAATTTTTTTTGTGTGTGACACAAAAATTTAAAATGTTAATAGTTGTGTAGTAAAACCTATGACAATACTATGTAAGAGCCCTGATGGTTGGACAGATTTTGTTTTTTTCAGATTTTGTTTTTGTTGTTGTTTTGTTTTGCTTTTTACCAGTCGGAATGAACGGAGAACTGATAATCCTTCCACATTGGCGAGGCCAAGCTCAACCAGGCTAAGTGTCACGATAAAACCATCAAAGATATTCCAGCCTTCTTGGAAATAATAGTAAGGATCCATGGCAATAATTTTCAGGAACATTTCTGCTGTAAAGATTCCAGTGAAAACCTAAGATCAAAACAAAGTGACGTTAATTCCATCAGATGATGATAAAGTAGAATGACATAGTATTTGATCTTAGAACAAAATGTTTATGCTAACTTCCTCATAATGATTCTAAGACTAGATACATTTGTGTAGTAATTTATAGTTTATAAAAAAGCTCTCATATACTTTATTTCATTATATTGCCACAGAAGTTTATGAAGTGGCTACTGCAGGTAATACAAATACTACTTTGCCAATGAGGAAACAGGTCTTTACATGGGTGCAGTGACTTGCCTGGTATCATATATCTGGAAAATGGCAAAACTAGGATTTGAATGCAAGTCTATTTTTAGATTCCATCACATCAAACTGCCTGTCCCTCCAGACTTTATACAGCACGGGTACTGATCACATCTTGCCCATGAACACTTTTATTTATTATAAATAAGTATATTCCCATTTTCTTAAAATCTGATTATTATTATATATGTATATCTATTACTATAATGTGTGTTACTGTTATCAATTTATTAAGCATGTGGAAAAAATAAATTTATTTCCATTGTATTAATACCAGAGCTTTAAAAATATGAATACTACAATACAGGATGTTTTATATGTTTTGCCTTTTCCATCAGAAATCTTAAACCTCAAAACAAATATTATGAAAAATACATAAAGTCCCCTTCAGCAAATAAAAGCTAATATTCCTAGATTGAGTCAACCGACAAACACTTTAATAATTCATTTTTTTGAGCATAGAAGAGAGGGATTTAAGTGACAACCTTTACCAAAAATGGCCTTACTAATCATATGACACACAAAATGTACTAGAAGTTTGTACTAGAAGTATTTGATGGTTTTGATATAAAATAGATAGATAAAACAATGCATGTCCTACCTAGATCCTGGAAGTGGAAAAGCTGAAGATATTTTTGAGTTGTTAAATTTTTTATTGTAATGATGATGACTAAGCAAAGTAAAAAGATATACTTTTTTTTTTCTTTCTACAGCTAGGGAAACTATGATAATATCATTTCAAAGATTGTGTCCTTAAATTTCTTCTGCATCTTGAAAAAATTATAAACCCCAATGTTGACTTTTCAAATAGTAGTAGAGGCCTATGCCTATTGCCCTCTTTCTCAGTTCTTGCTTTGACATTAAGGGCTATTATTGTTGGCAAAAAGTGCAGTGCAGCCAGCTAGATATAATTCTCATCTTTTGGGAGCCAGGAGGTAGGAAGGGTGGTAGAAAGACTGCTTTAAGCTATTAAATGGAAACAGTTTCTCAAACAGAAAATTCGAAGATTGAACACATTTACCTTCCAATATGCTTACCAAGTTTCCTACTGTAAGCACATTATTGAAATGTTCCGTCATTGGATAGTGCTCCATGGCCATGAAAAGGGTATTTAAGACAATACAGATGGTGATGGCCAGGTCAACAAATGGGTCCATTACAACCAGGTTGACAATATGTTTCACTTTTAACCAGTATGGTGAACAGTCCCAGATTAAGAATATGTTGGAAAATTTATACCAACAGGGTGGGCATTTCTGTCTGGATTCTTCAAGTTCTAGATTAAAAAAAAAAAACCACCAGAAGATATATTTTGTACACACATATATTTATTTCAGATCCACTAGACTTCTTTTTCAGTAATCAACACACTTTTATTTGCTACAGGATCAACCTTTTTTGTACTTAAAAAAAAAACTATAGAATTTATTCTTTAGACACCTGAAGATATTTCTTCAGACACACACATAGAGCAGAATTAGCAAAGAATAGTATTTTCCTCATATACAATGACAATACAGCTCAGCACTTGGCCCGAAGTGAAAGGTCTTTTAAATGAAGTTTCAATAGGAACACGAGATGCAGATATGTAGATACTATGTGTAATCCTGTATTGATTTCTGGCTAAACTGTCAACCTAAAGTTGTAAGAGACAACTTTATATGCGCCAAAAATCATCTTTGAAATGACCCACTCCTCCCCTCCAATCTTGAGAGTATTTAGGATGATGATGATGTTGAAGTCCTAAGCTAAATGGGACAGAACAGAGGGTCATTATGACTAATGAGATTAGAAACTCCTAATGGAAATGCTTTATTCCGCATTTTCAAGGAATTGCCACACACAGGAAAATATTCTTTATATTTCCAATATTATTGTGCTTAAGTAACTTTTTTTTTAATAAATTGCTTTATTTTATTGTATGTAGGAAACTAAGTAGTGGAATTGAAACATTTACAGTTTTATTTATTTTATTTTTTTTAAAGATTTTATTTATTTATTCATGAGAGACACATGAGAGAGACAGAGAGAGGCAGAGACACAGGCAGAGGGAGAAGCAGCTCCATGCAGGGAGCCTGACATGGGACTCGATCCTGGAGACCTGGGCCAAAGGCGGCACTAAACCTCTGAGGCACTGGGGCTGCCCTTAAGTAACTTTTTTTAAAGCTCCTAGAATATATGAGTAGGTATAACGAATAATAACTCTCAAATAAGATCTATTATAGTCCTTTTAAAATGTACTGTTTCCAATTTACAAACAGGGATATTTGTTTCAAGTGAGACAACAGAAGTTTAGTGAAAATAACTGAATGAAAATAGAATGTGTAACAAACCTTCTACTGTATTTGTTAAAATGCTGGCTATGCTCATTGCTCTTTGCCTTTGGGAAGGATCTTCTAGAAAGTCCATGGAAACATGGAAAGAACTTGACCTTCTCTTCCTCATCTCAGTTTCGGTGGTTGTTCCCTATAAAGAAAATGCTAATGTATTAAATGATTACTTGAACAAAGTGATAAGCAAAGAACCAAATGTGACACAGTGAATTTCATGAAACACATGCATCATGCACTTTCGTATTTAGTTGGTGATGGCAGATATTGCTGACTTATTGTATCATTAACCTGGAATATCCAAACTGTCAACCATTTAGTCATACAGCAAAAACTGAGTTTTTTAACTCTCTAATTTCATAATTTTATGAGACATGATATAATTTTGATATAGTTAATAAATCTCTTGAGAGACATATTTAACAGTTCACCTTATTTCTGAGCTAATAGTGCAAACAAACAACCTGAGAAGTCATGTAAATGATCAGGCATTTTCTTTTGAGAAGGTAGCCATTTATTTTTCAAGAAGTACAAGTGATTACAACACATGTAGCCGCCATCTCATTTCCTATACACAAGACACAGATGGTCATTGACAACACAAACTGTATGTTAAAAAACACACACATGCTGCATGGACAACAGTTTCATCCAGGGTACCAAAGCAATAAGTCATCTAATTCTGACTTAGTCATGCCTCATCATGCTGATATATTTCCAAGTGAGTTATCAGTCTAATAAGAGGCAGCATGTGTTCAGAAATTCCTCATCCTCGTATACGTTCACAAACACGTAACATTCGTTTGTACAGACAATTCCTTTATCTGTCTGTATTAACGATTTATTTCTGTCTTGTCATTTAGATTAATTTTGAGAAGACTTATATCAGCATTCTTTTTTACGAAGACAAATGTGAATACTAGAAATTTTTAAGATAACAATGAAGCTATCTACTTAGGCACAGTGTTCTTGAAAATCTTCTAAAATAAGGCAGAGATAGTGAAGGAGATGTTGGAAAGATTTATTATACACCCTTTATACTTAAACAGAGGAATCATTCATTTACTTTTATGCCAAAGCTTTAGAGGATATCTTGCTAACTAAGCTCAGCATGGGTATATAGCAAATCCTCCAACTGGAGGCAGTGATTCATTATTGTGTCTAATTTATCCTTAGCATGTTTAATAAGTAAATGCATTCGGTGTTATGCAAAAGTGTTGAGGCCTTCAGTTTTAGTTGGTTAGTCTATCAAAGGTATTACAAGATGCAGGTGCATTCACAGCTTGACCAACCAGGAATCATTCTCAAAGGGTTCCATTCTGTAGAAACACTGGCTGGTGCAGCAATAATGGGCCAGCCATGCCTGAACTATTTAAAACTTCCTTACATTGTCATCAGTAGCTGGCTTATCTATTATCACCTCTGGCAGAAGCTGTCCAACAGGCGATGTAGGAACTGAAGGTCCACCAACCAAGGAAACCACACCATTGCAATCCACAGTGCTGTGCATCTTCCCATTCGCTGGAAACACTGCCAGCATCCGGGAAGACCTACTGGTCTGACTCAGGTTACTGTTGCGTCGCTCTCCGTGTCGTCGTGGCACAAACAAGGAGTCTCTCCGGCTCTCGTTATCCTCAAACGTACTGTGCTCATCATCCGCAAAGTCATTCTCTGATCCCACATCCTTTGCTCGCCCTCTAAAGCTGAAAAGGCTTGTTCTGCTATTTCGCCTTGGAGAAAATAGGGAGCCACGGATGCTCAACAAAGACTAAAGTCAGAAACCAAAAAGAAGTACAATTATATTAATATAGGCTTTTGAAATGTGCTTTTAATTTTACAAGATTAAGTTGAAGGAGATTTCAGTATTCATAACAGAACGTGATTCATTCCTTTTGATTAACATTCTTATTTAAGAATGTTAATCAAAAGGAAATTAAATTGGTCAAATTAAATTGGCTTTCTCGGAGAAGATTTCTAGTCCTTGAGATTATGAATGGGGAGATAGAGATCACAACTTAAAGATACTGAAAAAACACCACCTCCAACCACCGTCTTTCAAATTCAAAAGGAAACATCCTTTGTACATACTGTGGACACCATGAACATTCAATAAACATTGGCAGCATGACCTTCACAAGGACACATTTGTTCTCACTGTTCTTTCCTTTCAAGGAAGTCCAACACTTCATAAATCGTTTTAGGTCATCTTTCTAAAGTCACTTTACATTAATTATCATCCCTGTATCATTTAAGAGGCACA
The DNA here is from genome assembly GCF_053574225.1 of Canis aureus. Classification (NCBI taxonomy): domain Eukaryota; kingdom Metazoa; phylum Chordata; class Mammalia; order Carnivora; family Canidae; genus Canis; species Canis aureus. Next base: position 19,713,808 of record NC_135644.1, on the reverse strand, counting down.
GACTTCTGAAATTCAGAGTAATGCGCTTTTTGATCATGTACATCACACCTGATTATTTTCAGAAGCACAAATGCTGGTTTATAAAGAAGTTGGCGGGGGCAGAGGGAAGGGAACAGCATAAAATAACCCAGAAAAGTTACGGATCACTTTTTTGGTTTGTTTTTGTTTTCATTAAAAAGGGTGGGGAGCAAAAAGAATAAATGTCATTAGTTTCAAAAGGTATCAGCAGATAGGATCAGGATGGGAATCCAGGTCTTCTGCCTTTCACCCCAGCGTTACCCCAATTACACAAAGCCGCAGACTTACATACACATGGAGTAAAATTTTCTCCTAGCTATGTGAAGAAAAGATAGGTTTAAATATAATAAACATAGCAGTCAGTTCAGTTGATGACAATTCGTAAATCTGATTTCATTCTCCCCCTCTCTAGAGTGTTCTGATTTTCACCCATGCACCATCTAACCCAGTCGTGCCGTACCTGGTGCGGGGAGGAGTACCTCTTTTCATAGGTCAATCTGTTCCCTTCTATGGAGAAGCGAAACCCTTTCCTCCTGATGCTGTCTTCAGATTCAGATTTATGGAATTCATCCTCATCTTTCTCTTCCCCACCTGACTGCTCTTTCTGTTTTCTTTTCTTTCTCCGGTTTCTTCTTTCCTTAGCACTCTTGGAACTCAGCTTGGATGCTTCAGATGAGCTGTCGGAGAGCCCCCCGGCGGCACTAGGTTCTCTGGAATGCTCTGAGGCAGTTACAGCTGCTGCCTGCTACATTAAGGAGAAATGGTTTTAGTATGGCATGAGAGGAGACTTTATCTTTTTAAGCTCAAGTATTTGCACGACATTTAAAAAACATATTTAGCTGACTCAAGCTGTTTGTCCAAGAAGAAGCTCTGCAAGTGTAAGTGGGATTTTCCCCCCTTTCTAGCTAATGAAGACTTTTGGGGTTAATGTGGTTTTATCTGTGCTAACATCTATTGTGTTTATATTACACTATAAAGGCCACATATTCAAAAGGATCAATCAGGCATCAACAAGAACATAAAGTTTTATTTCTTTTTGGGATTTGATTTACTCTAAAAATTGCTATTTAATTAGCACTGTTTTCTTTTCTCTGAAAAAGAAACTGAAGCATGGAAGAAAAGCTAATGACTTAATTGAGGTCATATTCCAAGGTAGGAGGAATGAAATAAAAAGCTGAGATCCTCTTCCCAGTTATTAAAATTGGGCTGTCAAAATATTATCAATCAAATTTACAGAAAGGTGATAAAATCCCTTTCTTGCCCCTCCGTAATCCAAAAGACTGGAAAATGGGCAGTCACAGTTTCTACTAAGCAAGACAAGACATTCCATTCTCCAAACACCATCCCCAGCTTCTTTGGCTCACCACTAGTTCTTGCTGGATGTATGGGCGTGGAATGAAAACGACGCTTTTGATCATAGCTTGTACTGGTACTCAGTTGGCACTTTTTGATTATTACTACTGTTCTCAGAGTATCCTCAATACAGGGACTCTTGCAAATAAATCAGTATTTCCCAAACATCTTTATTCTAAAGTAAATGTACTGAGTTGTATGATAGACAGAAAGCATGAATGAAGATGGAAGTGATGAAACAGGCATTTTATCACACTGAGAGTATCAATACCTCACTATAAGAACAAGCAATCCATAGGCCACCTGGTCTTCATAAAATTGGTGACTTTCATATGCCTATTGAATACTGCTTTGTCATAGAACATTGTATTATTTCATCCCTTCCTTATTTACTATATAAGAAAGACAAGTAAGCAACCATATTAAAAGCCAGTAGAGGAGATCCCTGGGTGGCTCATTGGTTTAGCACCTGCCTTTGGTCCAGGGCGTGATCCTGGAGTCCCGGGATTAAGTCTCACATCAGGCTCCCTGCATGGAGCCTGCTTCTCCCTCTGCCTGTGTCTCTACCTCTCTCTCTCTCTCTGTCTCTCATGAATAAATAAATAGAATTTTTTTTTAAAAAAGCCAGTATATCTTTGGTTAAAGATCTTTAAAGAGTCAGATGAACATCTTTTTATATAATAACCAATACTTTTTTTCTAAGAAAAGATGACTTCTTAGGGATTTCTCCCAATGCCAGTGTACTCATTCAGTATGTTTTTCACTTGAGAAGATTCAAAATCACATTTTTCCTTTAGTCATAAAAAAACTTAAAACATTAAAAAGGCATGAGAGATTTCCATTGTGACCAATACTACAGACATCTTAGAAAAAAATTAAACTAAATGATCTCCAGATAACTAATATGTAGAAACCATTACTAATCTGCCAACTACCAGCCTAAGTGGAGTCAAACAATTATCCATCTCTCACTTTTTCTCCAGTATTTTTGTAACAATCAAAACAATAAAAAAGAATTGTATCATGAGACAGACATATTTGATTTGGAAAATTTACCTGAGCTGCCTCCTGTTGCTTTTTAAGCTGTTCGAGCATCTGCTGAAATTCAGCCTCTTTCTGTTCTGCTTCTTCCAAGGTGGCCTGATTCTGTTCCTCATAGGCCATGGCCACCACAGCCAGGATCAAATTTATCAGATAGAATGAGCCCAAGAAAATGACCAGCACAAAAAATATCATGTATGTTTTTCCAGCAGCACGTAATGTCTGAAAAGAACATTAAAATTATTTTTTCAATATCATTTCACTCACTAGGACCTTCAACTTTCAACTTACTTATATGTCATGTAGGACTCTGACATAAATAATAATTATGATGGTTACACCCCCTTCTACCTCCTTGATTGTAACCTCCTCTTCCTTTCCCCCTAACTCATGCAGTCACGTTCTGATCTCTAGGAGGAAATTCTCGGATAAATAATAAGTAAATAAGTAAGCAAGTAAATAAATAAATCAGAATCAAATTAAATACCGTTGAGATTTCATCAAAGAGCTGAGCCTGTGATAAAAGTCAAGAAGGACATCAAAGTTATCTTTCTATCTGCTTATTGATTTTCACCACCTGCCACCTGAGGAATAATACTTGAGGGGGCAGATGGGGCTGAGGGGAAGATGTACCTCCTATTTAGAGGACCTGTGTCTGGAAAGAGTGGGAAATTGGTTTTGAGCCTAAGAGAAATGAGAGAAAATTGTTATTCCTGTCATCAATATGCTGAATATGTGCTATAATCAATATGATAAAGGAACTCAAATCTAATTTCGAGTTCTGTTCCTTCTACTATATTATGCTGTGATTTGGATTTTATAACTAAGATGCTTTTCTTAGATGCTTCTAGGTAAATGAGGTATGTATATCTTCAGGTTCTCACCAGCTGATAAAGATTTTCCCAGAAGTCCTGAGTCATCAGTCGAAACAGAGACAAAAAAGCCCAACTGAAGGTATCAAAGCTTGTGTAGCCATAATTAGGATTTCTACCAGCTTTCACACACATATATCCTTCTGGACATTGACTATAAGTGGGGCAAAAGAAAGTATTACAAGAAGTTCTGCTATCCTTTTATTCTGATAGCGTGATATACTTAAAGCATTGTCTACCCAGGAAAACTGGCAATTTCAAGACATAGAAGTTATCTCAAGGGATAGAAGCATGATAAGTAAGTAACATACATTTCCCAACTTTAGACTTAACATAAGTTTACTAGCCTCTTGATGTCATCATTAAAATATTGCCTAGCATTTTACTAATATCTAACAAAATTATTTTCTGTTGATAAATAGAATTTTAGCATACTCTAGTTTATTTTCCCCACTATGAAGCTTCTAGACCTGTCTTCCAGCTCACATATAGTATTCTAAGAGACAAACCACTAAAGCCAAAGTATTGTTCCTTGTTTTATGAAACATAAAAGCTTGCCTAATCTTTAAATAATCCCTCACCTTAGGAGTAACCTTAATTATAGCAAATACGTATTAATAAAGTATACACATTCACAAGCACACACAAATTATTGGCTTACCCTGCATCAGAGCTATTTCCACATAGGAGTGCATCCAAAATACCCTCCAGAAAATAATGATATCCTGGTTAGAAAAAAGAAAGTCATATGATGGGCATTTGCATTACATTCCAAAATGAAAGCAAGATCAGGCCCAACTTTTAGGATTCATAGAGTAATTGAAAATATAATATAATTCACTCAAAGACAGACGTATTTGCCACCTGCCCCTCTAAATACTAGATATTATATTAAAGGGACTGGATACTTAATAGGAGAAAGCATTTGCTTTTTATGAATGTAAAATTAACAATAATTGCAGGTGCTAGCAGAAAAATTTAAAAGGTATCAGTGTTTTTTCCATCACCCTTGTGAAAAATAAAAATTTCATTCTGTAAAAATAGATAAGCATGAAGAGATTCCTTTATTTTTCAAAATAGCCAAGTATTTGAAAATAAAAGGATTGTATTTTTTCTTTCTTCTGTATGCTAAACTACTTATAAATGTTTAATAGTTAATTATAATTTCCATTCTACCAACTTCCAGAATATTTCATTAAAGTCAATGATCTAGAAACTTAATCTGAAGAAATTATAACTTTCAGTCATAATGTTTAACCTTTAATTTTAATAAATTTAATTTTCTATTACTTTCAAAGATAAACCATTTTATTTATATTTGCATTTGATTTAAATTAATCTTTTTGGGTACTTGGGTGGCTCAGTTATTTAAGTGTCTGCCTTCTGCTCAGGTTATGATCCCAGGATCCTGGGATCAAGCTCCTCAGCAGGGAGCCTGTTTCTCCCTCTCCTTTCTACTTGTGCTATCCCAGTCGCTATTTCTGTCTGCCTCTCTTTCTCAAATAAAACCTTTTTAAAATATAAATTAAAAAATTTTTAAATAATCTTTTCAACAATTGGAGTATTATTGAATACTCCATTCAACAAATAAAGTACTACTAGGCAAAATAAGTACAAATTGATAGAGATGAAAAATGCCTCAGATATTTATTATTTCTTTCTTTTACTTTGACAATAAGAGAAATGGAGTCCAGCACATTTTCACATGAGAGAATAAAACCTAACAGACATCCTCATAGACCCTTAATGTTAGATGAAGAGAAAAAATATAACAGATTTCAGGGAGTTGGTGACAGCAATAGCCTTAGTGGCATCATACGAAGTGAATAAGGGACATTTCATGTTTGCTTTAACACATAATTTTCTTAATCTAGAGATTTCCAACCGTTTGCAAAATATTTGTTGACATATCACTAATGTCATGAAAGAGTTAATCTGTGTCATCCAAGGCATTTTCTAGATCTCCAACTATAAAAAGAGACACTGATTAGGTTTTTTATAATGCTTATCATGCCTTTAAGAATTATCCAACTACCAGTAATTTTTTATGACTAATCCTACTTGTTCCATACAACAGTCACTAAGGTTTTTTCTTTGATTTTTTTTCCTCAGTGTTACTCATCACCTTAAACTAATAACGATACAAGCTCATCTAAAGACTAAGTTTTATATATTTAATATTTTTCTTTAAAAAAGACATTCCATTTCTCCATGAATTATGTTCTGTCTCTGCTTTTGAAACATTGCTACTGGCAAATACTAAAACTAAATAAAAGAGAAAATTTTACTTACTTTCTTTGCAGCCGAATTCTTCAGCCTCCCATATAATGATACAACAGAAAATGGCATTTAGGAGTCAAAATTAAAACAGTTATCAATAAAATAATTAAGTGTATATGCAAACCATTGATTAGATGATTAAAAGATCAGAACCTATTACACAATCATTTTAAGAGAATTTTTCATGTGTTGGTGGAAGACAGATCAATGAAAAAATAAATTTATGTAACAAAAATTCTTACTTGAATCTTGAATATATGATTTCCAGTCAAACTCAATGAGAGTTTCGTTGACAAGCGTGCCATTATAATTCACAGTTATATTCCTCTCTATACTGTGTTCCTCTAGAGAAGCATTGGTGGGAGGCCATTGTACACATTTATTCCGCAGGTTGCCCATGAACAGCTGCAGCCCGATCAGTGCAAACACACTCAGACAGAACACAGTCAGAATCATGACATCAGAGAGCTTCTTCACTGACTGGATCAGGGCCCCCACAATGGTCTTCAGGCCTTAAAGAAAGAAGGTGATGTCTATGAAGACTTAGAAGGTCAAAAATAACAAAGTCTCCACAATTTTCTTGAAAACAAAGATTCCATGCATAAGTCTGAAAATAACTGTAATGCTAGTGGATAAGCAACACTTTATGTAGGCTAAAGTGCTAAGGAGATAAGCTTTGGAAACATAATGATCCAAGCAATGAAATGAAGTTCATATCCCATTATGTTGAGAGAAAATAATGGAAAGTTCACGGTCTTCATGAAATCTGTGTTAAGAAAAGGCTCTTGTATCTCTACTTTTAGCTAATGAAACTCATTCTACACTTTCACTGGGGTCATTTGTCAGTTTTATAGCAAATTACCTGATACATATTTTTAAATGCCTATTTATAAGTAGGAAATGTTTTGCTATAACTCTGGAGGTGGTTTGGCATATAACTATACTTTAAGACAATAAATCCTCCATTCAGACTCATGCTATTCTCTATTATCTTATTTCCTTTTCTTTAAAGCAATATTAGAATTTACATTGTATATTCATCATCATCAATACCTACAATGAGCAAGAAATTATAAGTTGGTACATTCAGTAGGGACCAAATCCTTGGTACAACTGACATGGAGAAAAAGAAAACAAAATATGCCATCTCTAAGTACAAAACACACACGCTGTACTTTTCAGTATCTCCTGCAAAACACTATTAAACTCCTAGGCTGATGAAAAGTGGAAAAGCATAAAAGCTCATGTCCAAATAAGAATTATTGTCTGTAAAGCACTCAATTTTGATTATGATTTTGATTATTTCCTTATGATTCCTGATTTTCAGCAATGCTGAGTGTCAAGTAAAGAAGCTGTCACTGAAGAAACATGATGGGTCAGCCCTGGTTTTTAACCTAGCTCTCACCTGGGATGACTGAAATTGTTTTCAGTGCTCGGAGAACTCTGAATGTTCTTAGCGCTGAGACATTGCCCAGGTCCACAAACTCTGTCACGTATCTGTAATAGGGAGTTCACACACAACACAATAACAGGATACAAAGAAAGAGCTGTAGGTATAAGGACCCTTATGCTTCACACCAATCACTCCTTACCTGGAATTACAGAAATAGTTTTCAAAGCTCTCAAGACTCTGAAAGTTCGAAGAGCTGAAAAATTGCCTAGGCTTACAAATTCTGTTACATACCTGTAGAATTAAATCAGAGTTATTCAAGATTTAAGCAGGATTTATATTATTTGCTTGGACCTTTTATAAAGACCTTCCTGGTGATTCTAAATGATAATATTCTAAGTAGCAATTTAGAAATTAGAGTTTATCACTATGGTTCACTTAGCCTACATAATTAAGGCTGTTCATAGATGTAAACTTCATAAAGTATATAATCCTGTTGCTATTTAGGCAAGAAATACAATCAACATCATGTGTAACTAAGGAGAATTAAATACATAGAAAATAAATCTTGGCTATAGTTTCAGGGTTTCAGTTAGAAAAAAAAGGGGGGGTATGTAATCATCCAAGAGAAATTTAGGTAGGAAAGGGCAGATTGCCTTACTATCTGTACATGAAAGTTTTTTTCTGGTGCAACTCCTAATTAAAGTTAGGCAATGTAAGAACGAGATTTTTTTGAGGGCTCAATGGTGCCCTTGCTATTACTGTTACTTTATTAGCAAAAAACAATTGTCCCAATATGCTTTCTTTTGAATTGTCTGAGAAGGACTAGTGAAGGACTGGCTTATCTTGACTAGCTATGTAATTAAGACCAGACAGGCAGCATTTAGAGCCTTGAGTATGTATGTCAGCCCTATTTCTCCTCCTATCTCCCCCATTATGCCTACAAGAGACCAAGAAAATCAGCTCCTGAAGGAACAATGAGGGCAAGTGGACACAGGTCACCTTCCTCTATACTAATTTCACCTACTCTCCAATGACCTTTGGTTACTTTTCTGAGTCTTCTTCCTCGGGGAAGTTTACCACTAGAAAAAAAGGAGATGGTTGGAGAAACTGTCCGTATTACTACTGAGTGTACCTGGATGGGAGATGAAGATAAGAAGGTTTATGTTGAGGGTAAAGAATGATATGAAGAAAATCATGAAAGGGGGGAAAAAAAAAAGAGGCAGAAATAAATAGGACCAGGTGAGGAATAGAAAAAGACAGGAGATTCCTGGGTGGCTCAGTGGTTCAGCGCGGCCTTCAGCCCAGGGTGTGATCCTGGAGACCCGGGATGGAGTCCCACGTCAGGCTTCCTGCATGGAGCCTGCTTCTCCCTCTGCCTGTGTCTCTGCCTCTCTCTCTCTCTATGTCTATCATAAATAAATAAATAAAAATCTTTAAAAAAAAGAAAAATACAGAGAATGTGTCTGCTCGTAAGTCTTAAAAATCAATTTGCTGATAAAATAATAATTTACTATATTAAATACATAATATGTTAAGTACCTTATTTTTTCCTATTAGTTTGATCTGTAAGAATGTTTTGATGCTCATAGATGTTTATAGACTATTATTGTACCAACCAATAAAAGAAGACAGAGGATTGCCTCGGTGGCTCAGTCAGTTAAGCATCTGAATCTCAATTTCAGTTCAGGTTGTGATTTCCAGAGTTGTGAGACCAACCCCTGCATTGGGCTCTGCACTGGGTGTGGAGTCTACTTGTCCCTCCCCCTTCCTCTGCTTGCTGTCTCTCACTCTCTCTGAAATGAATGAATCAATGAATCAATGAATAAATAAATAAAATCTTTTTAAAAAAGAAGACAGAATACATAATACAGGTAAGGTCAATGAAAATTTGTGCAGTCAGCAAAGCTGTCTGTGACTATAATTTTTGTGTGTGTGGCTATAATTTTTAAAAGTGATTTTCACAGATGTATTATGAATATACCTGTGCTTTCATATTGTGTGAGTGTGGGAGGAGGTTGTGTGTGTGTTGAACAAGTGGCATGTATGAAATTTGCTTTCATGTTTGTTACACGCGGAGGTTGTAACTTCACTTCCCCTGCAGAAACTGTATGCCAAAGTAAAGCACTTTGACTTCTGTTGTCCTAAATAAAATCAGGAGCTTAAATATATAAATCACATCAAAATATCTTTTCAGTTAAAGCAAGCTTAGTCTTTAAAAACATAGGCACTCATAGAAAGTCAAACCACATTCTATCTTGCAGTTTCAAGTATCTTGCACTTACGCGAATGTAATGACAGTGAAGTCGAGCCAGTTCCATGGGTCTCGAAGGAAAGTAAAGTCTTCTAAACAGAAGCCCCTTGCAATAATTTTTATAAGTGATTCAAAAGTATATATTCCTGTGAAGGTGTACCTGGAGGCAAGTATCCAAAAAGAATTGATAAAGACATAATTTTCTTTTATAGCATATCAATTTCTTATCATTCTGTCATTGCCGTAGATGAATATTAAAAAAGGAACCTAAGCAGGCTGTTATTTTCATGGAAATAAAAAATTTAAATCCACTCCCTAACATATAAAGAGTTGTTTTTAAAGTGTCCTAAGGGCAGAGTGAGAAATACATGCTGTATAAAGTCTATGGAGCTACTGTCTGAAATGTCTTGGGATTGACATAAATGAATAGAACCTCCTGAAAATTACCCAGTTCATTCACATGATAGAGTCGCCAACTAATAATATTGCAGAAGCATAAAATGATTTTCCCTTAGACACTAAAAAATTAATTTCAATCATGTTTTATGAATGAAAGAACATTGACAAGTTAGCAAGTCTCGTGTTTTTCCCTTTCTATAAGATAAGACAGTTAACTAACTTGGATAAAGGATTTTATTAACATCAAAACAGGGTAACTCCAGGGTCATAAGAGTTAATTGAAAATTTAATTTGGAATAAAATGTTAGTCTAATTCAGAAATTTAGATGATTCCAAAGTTTTGACCTTCTACTCACAAGTTAGAGAATAAAATCACAGAAACCAGGGGACTCACAGGTTAACTTTAATACTTTAGGAATTCTTTGTACGCAAATTGTATTATTTCCTGTAGGATCTCTGTTTCTTTCTGATTGGCTCCAACTTGGAAGTGTCCAGTGAGGGATAGGGCTCTTGGGAATACTCTGTGGTGGTTGTTTTCAGAGTCAGCAGCCACAGAGCAAGAGTGGTTACAACCTAGGCAGGTGAGCAGCCTCAGCAGCACTTAACACAACTCCAGCCTCTCTGCCCTCTGAGGTAGCCCAGAGCAGAGACACCAGTGCAGTTAGTGATGCTTCAGGTTTCCAAAAACACAAACGTAACTTTCACTCCAGTTAGTTTAGCCTGCAGTTTATTGAATTTTCAAGTTGTAAAATTCCAAATTTGGGGATTTTTTTTTCAGTGAAGTTTTTGATGACAATGCTTAAAACTAATATAAGCCTGACACAAAGTGGATGTGCCTGATGGAAATGAAAACTCTGAAGAGGATCAACATTGTCCTCTTATGGCATGTGTAACATTCCCTTATAAGTTCTTAATTCACTGAATTCATCTAGGATTTAATTGGAATCAAGGTCTATCATATTAGTTCTTTTCTGCAATTATTTTCATCACATTTGCTTTGGCCACTGTAGATCCTAAAGGAAAAATGGTGAATGTCCAAGGATGATGGGATTCTGATAACCATCAAATATAAGTGAGGGACCGATATTAAATCCAATACCAGCAGGCCTGAAGGCCAATGTCATTTGTCTTCCTGCTTGTACTTGTATTCAGAAATGGCTTTACTAAAACTCTTCAGTGTTGTTTGGAAAGTACGTGGGGTATTTTTTCAAAATCCTAAATAGATAGATATACATGTCTATATGTCTCTACATGTATATGCTTTCATCTACACACACACACACATACACACACAAACACACGCTCACATAGTAGGTGGTTTAAATATAAGTTGAACTTACTCTACATTCTTTGTCCAGTCAGGAGGGTTACTCATTGTCATAAACACACAGTTTGTCAAAATAGTGCACATAATTAGCATGCTGAATAATGTAGGTACTTGTTAAGGAACACACAAAAGAAAATCTAAATCCATGTATTATATTATATAAAACCAGCATTGAAAGCTCAAACTGTAGTTTGTCCAGGACACTATCTAATACATTGTGGGCAATTACATTTTGTCATCTGTCAAATATGGGCAATAATATCGCCCTCACAGAGGAGTTGTGTAGATTAAGTGAGATAATGTATGAGGAGGCTTTATGTAAGTATAAAATGTTGCTTTGATACTATTATTGAATCAGTATACTTACTTCCCAGAGAACTTCAGTGAGAAAACTGTGCAATCAGGAGTAGTACAGCTTTTGAAGAGAGATAACCGATCTGAACCAATTTGAATTTGAACTAATTCAAGTGACTAAAAGAGCAAATCTTAAAGGAAGGCACATATATGCAATATTGTAATTTCTTAAATACATAGAAATTTGATGCATTAAATAATAATGTAAATATGATAAATTTTAAAAATTGGTAGTCATAGTATAGCATGGTGCTAAGTGTCTGATTGCTTTACTTTGAGTTTGTACAAGTGCAGCAGTACTGAATATGGGTAAAAATGAAAATTCCAGAAGGCCAGGATTTAATGTGATATGAATTATAATTAAAATTCAACATAAAAGTGATCTTGGGCAAGTCACTCAGCCACTCTGACCACAGAATCTTAGGTCTCCACTGACTTTCTTATAATGTAGCTGGTCAAGTCTAGACCTGGTCAGTTCTAGGTGCAGATGACATGAGTTAAAAACGTGGAAGGTACTTGGCAGAGGCCTAAATGTTAGTAGACAGGATCCAAGTGTTAGCTCAAACAAATGACGAAGACAGAACTATTAGGGAGCTGAAAGGGACCTTGAAAAACACCTAGCCTAATCACTATATTTCAGGAATTAGAGAAATAAGACCTAAGCTCTAGAGAAATTAGATAACTTGGCTGAGGAGTAGAACATAAGTTTCCTGCCCTCATAGCCAACATTCTTTCCACTACGGTTTACTGCCAAAACAAAAATTTTCCATAAGTGCAAAAGGAAGTTTTCATCAAATGACCACATGATGGCACTCGGAGTACAAACTAGGATAAGGTAACCTCTGTAAATGTAAAAACCTTGAACATATAATTCTTATGTTTCAAATCTTTTAATATTAATAGCATCATATTTAGACCTCTAAGGATTCTCTTGCTAGCAGGTTAAAAATAGAATGGCCTTTTTAGTTTTAGAATCTTTTAAAAAAATCAGATAGTATGTGTTTATCACCAAAGCTATCAAATGAGACATAACCAGAAATAAAGTATTTCTGCCAATGAATATGAATAGATGAATTTAGAGTCCGTTTTTAACAGCAATGAAAATTGCAAAGTCAAATCCCTAAAGACTATTCAGAAATATAATCTCAGCTTCTTTCATTAATTTCCAGAGTCTTTACTAAGCAATCAGTTTTACATGACACAGCCATAATTCAATGACTTAAATTTGAAATTCAGCCAATATTCCAGTATTTCCTCAGGTATTTCATTAGAAAAGTTCAAGAATTCACTAAGTATTGGCCAATGCCCCTTGACATTCTCCCACAGAAAATATACTTAAAGGTTTATACTAAGGTCCATTAAAATGCTTTATATAATAAATAAGTCTACACTTGGCTCTGGAAATAGATTTCTCTGTTATTATATCATTATTCACTGCAAGTTCCAGATAGTCACAAACTTTGTACAAAGATGGTAAGGATAAATATGGCCACCTTTCACTAGTTTTCTAAGACTCAATACATACAAGTATTTTTAGGAAGATATATACCAAATGTTGAAGAGTGACATATAATATATGTTTGAAAGATATATTGATAAATGCCATAGAATATGGACATTTCCCAAGCAAACTTTATATTTAGCTACAAAACACTTATAGATCACCCACAAATAGTTAGTATCGATCACTTGAAAAGGATATGAATGTACCAAAATCTTAATAGCTATTTTCCTAAGAGGATTGAAGGGAGTTAAAATGTACAGGGCAGAGGTGGCACTGAACCGGAAGATGGCCTTCCCTTTATTCAATACTATAAAAGTCTGTAAGATAGGAACACAACATAGAAGTATAAAAGTATAAACCATATAACTTTTTTGCCTACTTCTGTTATTTGTCATAATGAATCATTCCAATATTGCAATTCTTACTGTGCACCATGCAGCCAAACTGTCACTGGACATCCAATGGTGTCACTTACCTTTTACCTGGTACTTACCTGCAATTTTATCATACATAAGGTATTTGGCCAAGAGAATGTATTTATTTTCTTAATATTTTAAGCATCTGAGTTAAATGAAAGTCTTAAATTGGTATGTATTTCATTTCATTCTAAAACTCTTAAGACACTACATTCCTTTGATAGTGATTCCAAGCTTTCCCAATTCAAACATCTTGAAAATTAGTCCCGTAGAATGCAAAATCATTCAATAGAACTAATTCTTTTTTTTTTTTGAAATTATTTTTTAACCACTTATTCTTTAAAATAAATATCATCACTCTACGGGTAATAGGAAATAAAAACAGCCACCATCAAAACCACTCTTGAGTTAGATGGACATAATCCAATAATTGATTTTTGGAAGCCAAGCTCCCTGGAGAGTATCTGTTGACCAGGAGTGCTAAATTCTGTATTGGGATTTCTGAGTTAGCTGACACATTGAATTCTAATCCCAGTTGAATGCTCATCTCATGTAGTGATTTTTTAGCACAGAGGAAAACCCCAAAGCCCCCCAAAAACCTAGGTTCCATTAATGTAAATGGAATCACATTCTAAAAATTAGATATATTTCAGAGCAATTAGCAGTGTGCAGCCAAAAAAATAAAGTAGCAACATACAATGACATAAATTTCATATAACAGAAGATTCTGATTCTGTGTTTCTTAAAGCATTTACTAATAATCACATAACAAAATTTACCGTCTTAACCAATTCTAAATGTATACTTTAATATTGGCTTTTTAAAAGAATGTGTTGGATGGTTTATTATATAATGAAGTACCTTAGCGTCTTTTAAATCTAATTAGTTCAATAAAAATTTCATTACCACAACTCCTCAGGATAATGTTTACTGTACAAAGTTACTTCAATACCAATGAAGAAGTTCAAAATTGATGGTTGAGGAGAAAGGCTGATAAATAGCATTGAGCTTGAAATAGACTTCTCTTCACAGCCCAAGGGTGCAGAAAACTCATGGATTCATTTCAACATAATTAAATAATTATATGAATAATTATGTGCCTCAGAACAAATTTCAAAATAGCATTTTCACTGAATCAGAAATGAGATTCTATATATGAAATATCACTTTAAGGATACATTTGTATGAGTGTAACTCTTCATACATTAGATGGTGGTCAGATTTGTCACCTCTTCATATGTAGTTATTAAATTCAAGTAACATTTATTGAGTCCCTATATGATAAGCTGCTAATATGTATGATCATGTCAAACACATGGAAAGTATCATGGAACTAGTTTAGGTTCAAATATTACTTGAATTAAATATCAATGCAAAAGATGTATATTAACTATGTAGCACAATATGTGCAAATCTCTGTGCTATGGTTTATAGGGAAAACAAAGATAGACATGACCCCAAGAAGTCTGTATACTAGTAAATGTTCAACTCTATCAGCTAATGGAAGAAAACTTAGAAGGATAAGGGAATGTTTACCTAGATCAGAGCTGTCCAATAGAAATATTATGAGAATTACAAATCTGAGACCATATGTGATTTTAAATATTCTGAGTCATAGTTTTAAAAAGTAAAGAAGCAAATGAAATTAATTTTAATAGTTTCTTTAGCCTAATATATCCATTATATTATCATTTCATGAAATCAATATTAAAAATTATTGAGAGATTTTACTTTTTTTTTTTTCATACCAATTCTAAGTCTTCAAAGTCTGGACTCACCACATTTAAAGTACTTTAGCCACACTTGGCTAATGTCTATTGCATTTGGCAACACAGGTCAAGAGGTAAACCATGCATTGTACTGCTAGTTCAGACTCTCTTCAGCCAGGTAAAAATCAATTCTGATTTTAAAGGCAAACCAAGAAAAACAGGCAAACACCCCTGCTACTCAACAGTCTGACAATCTGGAGAGCAACGTTAGGAAAATATAAGTAGGATTTGTTTTAACTAATGTAGTTATTAAGAGTGCAGACTCTGGAGTCAGATGTCTGGCTCAAATGTAGCCTTCTAGCGGTGAGATCCTAGACAAGTTACTTCATTTTCATGTGACTCATTTGTCTCTTTTGAAAAATGGGAATACACATTCTTAGCTCATAAAGTTGTTAGGATTCCAATTCAGTAGAGATTCTGATGCCTAGTATTGTGTATTTTTCATAAAATACTCAGGTGATTCTTCAATAGCGGGGCTGTGAACCTGTGTTTCTTAATGAGCAATATTTAAAATTGCCCAAATTGTCAATGATTATGTTGTACACAAGCATTAAAATTCTTCCTCTTGACCTAGCTGCATGGTCAATAAGGAAACAATTATGTTATGAAAGTTTGGTAGAAACTGCTATTTATGAATCTGTGCTTGTTAGCATCAAGTGATTTTTGTCTCGGAGTTTTTAGAAAGCTATTTTTTAATAATTTTCTTCCCAACGTGGACATTAAATCTAACAAGCCATAGTTTTCCAGTCTCATTTTCTAAAGATGTCCACTTCTAAAGAAATCTTAACTTTTCCTTCAATCTAGGGGCCATATTCCTTACAATAAAGCGTTTCAATGCAAGCCCCGATTTTGTATTTATCTAAAAAAATTACCAAAATTAAATTTACTGCATTTGCCTGCTTTGAAGGTAAATGCACTGGCAAAAGTAATAGAGGAAGGTTAGCAATGGTCATAAACAAGAGAAAATATAGAATACGGGTTGATGAAATTTATGCTTCAGCCTCAAAATTTAAAACAAGCGATTTTCAACTTGTACATACACTATGCTCCAAAGATATATTTGGAAATCAATTCTTTGAAACATTGAATATATTTTCCTATTGAAAGAATATATACATATATATATATATATACATATACACATATACATATATATAGTTACATGCCACTCCAAATTGAGCCTATGTAATGCTCAATGAAAAGGAATTCTATATTTATGGTAAACTTTATTACCATGTAAAAGAAAATGTGACTCTGCAAATGGCAAAAGAATTCCAAGTTGGGCTGTAAGGTAAACCTTTCCCCTGATGTTGCCCTGGCATGTGACCTAGGGAAATTCCCTGGCTCAGTCTTCCATCAGAAGAGGAGTCAACCTTTTCCCAGTTCTAAACTGCTGGTTTGGGAAGAGATTCTAGAAGAGAGGGATAGAATGGGAGCCATGTGGCAGGAGGAGAGATATTTCAGAAGTTTTGGGTGTAAAGAACTTCATAGAAAGTCAAGAGATTCCTCTTGGTGCTTATCTCTGGGAACATTCCTCATCCCTGCCAACTCCACAGAGTCTAATACTTTTTCCCCCCTGGGCATTCTAAATGGTCTTACTCTGACTATTTTACGATAACCTGTGGATTCAGGCCAAGATTTTCCTCTTTTTCTGGCTCACTGGGGGAATGGAAAGCATTCTCACATGTTTACCACCTAACTGAAGGGAACATGTCTTATTTAAAATTTTTTTTCTCTCCTAGTCTTATTCTATTTTTTCCCTTTAGGCTTGGGATAAGCAGTCTAAAGAACAACCTGTAGCACTTGCCTGCCTGTGGCCCACCCAAGCTTTAGTATCTGGCCTTTACCTAATTACACATGTAATCTTTAATCCAGGGATCACAAGCCAAAATGCCCACAGAGGCTAGATGGTAGGAGGTCCTTATCAATTTTTGGTATGCAAACCAGTAATGCCAGATCTGATATTATAAGAGAAATCCGAAATATGCATGATTATATGTGTGTCTGTGTGTGTGTAATCTCTCAATTTATAGATCTTGGAAACTAATTCAAAATAAACAATAGTGCATGATTCAAAGCAAATGTATGTGTGGGCTCAATACCTCACAGTCAGTTAAAAAAAACAAAAACAAAAACTGTTTTAAGCTCATCCAAAAGAGAAGAATTTGTATCCAAGGAAGAGTCTGTAAAGTTGCTGGTCCCTAGGCTTTAGCTGGGTGTAATAGTGGGGGTGGGGCCAGTGCCCTCCCACGGGAGGCCCAGCTGGGGTCTATCAGCCAGAGTTATAGCTGCCTCTGCCTCTGCCTCTGCCTCTGCCTCCACCTCAGAGAAGAGAAACTCTAACTGCAGGTGCGAGTAAAATCTGAGGGTCAAATATGTCCCAGTCTGTATCTTCAGCCTATATCGTGGGTGTGGTACATTATTATATGCTCAAGTTTTCACTGACTGGAGAGGACTAATTAGTGGCCCAGTTTTATTGCAGACTTGCTGTGTCAGAACTTTGAGCAAATTATTCCCTGTTGATTCTTACATCTGAATAGGGAAGATGTGAACGCCCTTAATGAATTCTAAAGTGGCCACAAAAATACAAGACTTTAAAGGTGAAAAGTGTGTGTTTGTCTGGTTCTCAAATACGTACACATACCAAAACTTGCATATTTGAAAGCAGGATCAATTTTCACATTGGAACTTTGCTGCTCAACGTTTCCTCCCAAATTTCATATTCAGAAAACAATGCCATAAGTCAGCTCTTGTCTGATTCTTGCGCACCTCCAAAATATATTTAGATCCCATCTATCATTCTCTGTTTTCATTGACAAAAATCTAGACTAAGCTTCCATAAACACTCCCAACTTGATCCTTAAAAATATAAAGTGGACCATGTCACTCCTGTACTCAAATCTTACTGAGAATTCATTTTGCCCTTAAACTTCGAATTCTTCAGTATGCACTTCAAAGCACCCTTACCTAGCCCTGGGCCACCTCCCCAACCACATCTTCTTTTCTTCCTACTTATTACAGTCCAGCTCTATTGCATGTCCACTTATAGGCTGTTCCCTTTCTCTGGAAAACTTTTCTCTCCTCTCCTTTCTACCCTGCAGACCCAAATTAAATGCATTTCTTTGCAGAGGCACATAATTTAAGTTTCCTGAATTGGTCCTCTTTGAAGAAAAAATGTTTATCACCCTATAACAATCTGATGGGAAATGTAATTATCTATTTTTTAAAAGATTTTATTTATTTATTCATGAGACACACAGATAGAAAGAGAGGCAGAGACACAGGCAGAGGGAGAAGCAGGCTCCATGTAGGGAGCCCAACATGGGACTCCATCCTGGGTCTCCAGGATCACACTCTGGGCTGAAGGCAGCGCTAAACTGCTGAGCCACCTGGGCTGCCCTTATCTAATGATTTTAGAAGTTGATCCAAGTCTACTGAGTCTTAAAGATTTTAGTTTTTACAAAGACAGGGCATGCTCCTGATTGAGCAGAAATAAGGAAGCAATAAGGCAGGCTTGGGAAATATTGCCCATCTAGGAAGTGAAGGGTACAGGTTACAAGGCGGTGTGAGTAGAGGGGCAGGAAAAGCAGCAATAGGCTTATTTAAATTCTATTATTGGCTTTTCTGTTCCACTGGCATTATCAGTGCAAAGACTACAAACCCAAAGTAGCATGGCAATGGGCCATAGAAACTGACAGATCTGTTTTAAATCTAGTATCCATTACTTAATAGCTTTGTGATCTTAGGCAAATTACTTCACCTCAGTTTCATTATTTTAGAATAAAGACAAGAGTTATCTTGGAAGGACATGAGGATTAAATAAAAACTGTAAATATTCTGACATGTAGTGTACTGAGTACAGTTATAATTTTTCCCTGCCTGGCATACTTCCTTCAGCTGACTCCATGTCTTCATTTCAGAGAACACCTCTGCTCCATTGTCTGCCCATGTGGCTTGGGTGGAGCTGAACCATCCCTTGGCAACATAGGTCAACGTGTGGCACTAATCTGGGCAAGGAGACCATCACATACCCAAGGCTACAGAAATTAATTCAGAGGAAGTCAAGGGAACTGATTAGAACAAATTCTAGGACTTCTGCTAGAGCTTTTGGAGAAAACATGAGCTTTTTCTTGGGGTTACTGGGCTGTAGGATGTTAGCGTGATGCTGCCAGTAGCCATTTCTGCCATCTTGTGGGAAGAGCCAGTCTGTGAATATAGCCAGCACAGGAGAAAGTAGAGCTCAAATGGAAAATGACTGCGTCCTGTTGTTGTTCTTTTAGCTGCTAGATCCTTTGATAGTAAAATGAGATTCACCTCACACATATATTTATTTATTAATTATTTAGCTTGTTTGTTTTCAAGAACTTGTTTCTGTTGGATTTTTGTCTGAATCAAAGGGTTTCTTCCTAACATAGCAGGTGCTTAATAAATGCTAACCTTGATTTTACTACCACCACCTTCATTTGGGGCTGTTTCTGAGCCAGAGATGGGGAAGTGATGAAGATAGGGGCATAAGGAAGAAATAATGGATGAGGTGGAGAAAGATTTGGAAGTCAACTATAGTGCTTTAGGTATAAGGGAGAGCCTGGGGGACTGCTAGCTCTAGAGGAGCTAATGATATGCCAAAAAAAAAGTTATAAATTGGCGACTGTTCATAATATAATTTATGGGATCATAAGCTTTTGTTTACCATCTACTTTTCTTATTTTCTGTTAAATTCTTTTTGCAAGAAAAACCCCTTAATTAAAAACAAAGCAAACAGCTCTCTCTACTTAATATAGCCATTTTAAATTCCTGCAGCAGTAACAGACCAGGCATGAATTTGAATCACAAATTCATATATGACTCTTCAAGCAGCTCCAATAAAGAGGCAGTATGCATCTTTTTTTAGAAGAGTTGATAAAAAGGGAGAATAAGTTGTTCATAAATGGCCCATGAGACAATCAAAGAAAGAATACATTTTTAAATGGATACATTTCTATATTCCATAATTAACAAACATCCATTTTCACTACAGATCTAAAATACTTCATTCTATTTCTAGGACACTGTCACAAAGGATATTTTCTTCCATGGTACTAATGAGTCATCTGTAATTTTAAGAAGAACATGAGAAGAAAGAAGTTTTCTGTAATAAAGAGTAGGTGAAGAATTTGAATGTATAGCCAAATGGTACAAAATTAAGCCAAACTATGAAAATAAATGTGGAAAAAAATAAGGGAAAAAAAGCTTAAAAAGTGTTCACAAGCTAATGTGCCTTGCCACATAGCTAATACAAATCAACAAACAAAAGGAACCCAACCTGGAATTGTGTTTTGAAGACCACTGGACCAGAGCTAACATGATAGGGAAAATTCTGTGACTATATTCTGATAGCACTGTTATTTTATTTTTTAGTTCTTATCGTGGACTGCTGAAGGCTTAAAACTTCTGAGGGTCTAGAAATGCTTCCATGCATCAGGAATGTTCATGAGATGGTTGCTACGATCTCTTCAGTTGTTACTACCATATTACTGACCACCATGGATTAAACTACTTTAACAACTTTAGTAGAACTCTTGAACATTATATAACTTGCACATTTTAAACTAGGGCAAAGAAGATAAAAATATGTGGGCATATGCCATCTGAAAATACACCATCAGCAATGACATTTCCAAAAGCTCACTGACATTGTCTTTTTAGAAGATCACAGAGGGCTTTAGTGTGGTTTGTGTGTTTCTATTCCTTACATATAAATTTCCTATATGGATACCACTGTACTTTATAACATAAAGCACAGATTCTGCAACCATTTTTATAGTGGCTTGCTTTGTTTATTCTATACATTAGTAAGAAACTAGAGACTTTGTGTAGAGCTATAAATGGCACATGAATTATTGTACTTGAGTTAAACCTTTAGGAAGTAAGTCACTGGCCTCCTGATATTTGCATATTCCAACTCACTCGGGCAATAAAATCCACAACCCCAATATCAGGGATAGTGGGAAATTTCATCCTAAGAAGCATTTTCTCCAGGGACATTTCCACCATTAGACGCTTTGTCTATGCTAGGATTCCCATGTGTGTGTAATCCACCATTTTAATGAAGATTGCCTTGATGATCTCAGATATCCAAGTCAGAAAATAAAACTGGTTATCAAATATCAAAAGAAATAGTCATTATTTTAAAAAGGCTATTAATTTTCTAAGCATTCCAACTTTAATCAGAGCAAACTAACTTAGAATTTAAGGCTATTCCTCAATATTGAGATAATCCAATTATGGAGGGAAAATTTAAGACTAGAAAACAGTGTAATGGCAACCGTAGAACGTCTTCCCATGAAAATGCAAAAGAAGGAAATTTTAAACACATAGCTTAGTCATGTGCCCTAAGCATGCAGGGTTAGTTTCTAAGGATTACAGTGCTTCATTTGCATTGTTGTTGGATGGCTTACATTAGAAGACTTGCTTGATTGATGTCAGCTCAGTGGTAAGCCAATGCATGTGCCTTACCTTGGGGAAAACTTCCTGATAACAATATTTCTTTTATCGGGTCATCCTGCTTGGACAATGTGATTTGTTCCAAAATGCCAAAATGTTTTTCCTTCCTCACACAATGTGCATTTGAAGATAAAGATAGATGAGGGTTAGAGGCAAGTCTGAATGTGAGCCTAACAAAGTTTTAAGGGTTACTTCAGCACAAGAATCTGGCTGGCTAGTCATTCCTTCAGAGTTGGTCTTTTATCCTCAGTTTTAACAACTTTTCTTTTAACTATTTGAAAAGATTTGCATAATTTTCTTTTCTATCTGCCTTTGTATCCTTTGTTACATATCATATGTTATAAGCCAATCAAGGGGGATCCCTGGGTGGCGCAGTGGTTTGGCGCCTGCCTTTGGCCCAGGGCGTGATCCTGGAGACCCAGGATCGAATCCCACATCAGGCTCCCGGTGCATGGAGCCTGCTTCTCCTTCTGCCTCTCTCTCTCTCTCTCTCTCTGTGTGTGACTATCATAAATAAATAAAAATTAAAAAAAAAATAAGCCAATCAAGGGGTGTTCTTTTGGGGGGATACTCCCTCAACACAACTTGTATCAGTTTGAAAACTCTCAAATTGGGGCACCTGGGTGGCTCAGTGGTTGACCATCTGCCTTCCGCTCCAGTTGTGATCCTGGGGTCCTGGGATCAAGTCCTACATCAGGCTCCCCACAGGGAGCCTACTTCTCCCTCTGACTATGTCTCTATCTCTTTCTGTGTGTCTCTCATGAATAAATAAATAAAATATTTTTTAAAAAGGAAAGAAAACTCTTTAATTTAAAGCAAAGATTGATTGGATAATCTGGTTTTCACATAAAGAATTGCCCTTGTCAACATGTATTAGTTTGGTCTTTCTCAAAATAATCACTTACTGTTTTATAAATAAGGACATGGAGTATGAGCTGTGAGGCTAGATTTCAGCCCTGTTGATAAAGGGGTAGTCTCTGGGTAGCTTTAATTATTTTTAGATTATGATTCCTACCAGAAAGGTGGGGCATGGATATTGGGGGGCAGCAAAAGTCCTGCTGAGGATGGAGCTCACTATTCCATGATAATAGCACTTTTAGATAGGCTGTCCAATGGCTGAAAAAATAAAGGAACAAATTCTATGGTGTGAATGAATTTCTGCCTAGAAACACATCAGATTCCTTTAATAATGAAGCAATTTTAAATAAGTTAAAATGTTGTATAATTGAATTCTCTGCATTGTTACTTTCCTTATGCAAATAAGCCCTTCATCATTTGCTTAATTTGGGTTTTAGCTTTCCGGATATTATATTAAATTAATTTTCAAAGGATTAACTTAACCATAATGTGCAATTTATAATTTAAATAGTAGTTATAAAGTGGATAAACTTTTACCTGCTAAGATTTAACAGTACTATGTTAAAAAGCAAAGTTAAATAAAAGATAATAAAATCTATAGAAAGTGACTTTAAAAACTCTTTCTATACTGTATAAACAGGCAAACCAGTTTTTAAAAAGGGAAAGTAAGTACTGAAATTGGTTATATCCCTAAAAATTAAAAAAAAAAATCTGAGCATAGTGAGATTTTTACCTCTGAAACTACAGTAGTCAATAAGAAGCAATTTGTGAAACTGTCTCAAATCCACATATTAAAATCACCAAACTTATACATCTAATAAGGACTAACTTGATACAGAACTGTGCCAGC
Organism: Canis aureus; assembly: GCF_053574225.1. Lineage (NCBI taxonomy): Eukaryota > Metazoa > Chordata > Mammalia > Carnivora > Canidae > Canis > Canis aureus. The sequence goes on along the minus strand of NC_135644.1, from coordinate 19,690,640 downwards.
AACCAAGAAAGTCCCTAAAAGTTTTGGGGGTATTTTAAGGCTCATGTCCAACTAAATAAATTTATTTGCTTAGTTACAATCTTTTTGCCCCACCCTTCTACCAAGAGTTCAAAGGTGAAAAAGATAATAAAATGTTGGAAGTTAACTAGTCATAAATTTAATGTAATATCAATATGATACTTTTTTGCTTTTCCTTCTTGGTTTGGTGAAATCATGGTTATTATGAAAGACTGGGTGCTTAATATAAGGTATTCATTTCAAGCATGGATACAGAAAATGCAGGCATTTAAATATTATTTTATAAGTTCTTCAGAATACTATGTTTTTGTTAATTCTTACCAATATCAATATACTTCCATCAAGAAATTGAATAATTTTTTGAAATAAAAATATTTTAAGTAAATTTTTATGTATTAATAGTATTGAGAAAATGGTTGAATAGCTTTCACTATTTAAATTTTGATTTAACATTTGTCATACAGCAATTCAGTTATTTGTTTCATAATTCAGTTGATTGATATACTGAGTTTTAATGAATGTTACTGTTAAACATGATACTTCCCAAAGATACATGGATCCAAATGGAAAGAAAAAGTACATTATAATTTGCTCTGAATAACTTTTAAAACTATAGTTTGTATAGGAATGTTCTTTTCCAAGCAGAAAAAAATTTCTGCAGAAAATTGATTTATTATATATAACATTATATAGAAATTGAAACCCTTTGTGGCATCAAATTTTGTTCCATGAGAAATTAATATTGACATTTTCGAAGTCTTTATCATTGTGATACTTTCAGGATTTTCAAGTGCAGAAGCCACATCAAATTGTATAGTTAATACAATCTCTGGGGAGAACTTTTTAATTTGTTAAATTAGCTGCCTGCCTACAACATATATTTATTTTTAGGTATCCATTATGGTGCATTTGGGACAGCTCCATCTGTTAGGATATCAGTTTATTTCTCATGCATGCATATACATAAAACACATTTACATAAAACACATACAAATGTGTTTTATTTTTTAAACAGAAGGACTTTCTGCTAATTTGGCATGTGTTGGTACTATAATAGTCCAAGGTATGCAGTAGGCAATTAGCAGTAAAATATGCCTGATAAAAAACACTCACTTTTTTATTGATATAGTATGGGTCCAGGTCCTCCAGCGGCTCTGACACCATCTCTGGAGGGATGTCTCCATAAATAAAAGGAAGGTTCTTTCCAGCTTCCAAGTCACTATTTGGCTTTGGGCCATTTTCGTCATCATCTTTCTTGTCTGGTTTGGGATTCTTAGCCTTTTCTTCTGCAATGCGTCTTTCAATAGCCGCAAGAGATTCTCTGGTGAAGAAGTTGAAGCTGTCAGGTCCTGGTGGTACAAGCACTGTTTGCTCCATCTTGTCATCCTGCACATTTTAATTACCATTTACTCTGCATATGAAAGTCCTAAAAAAAAGAAGGATGCAGATATTCTAAGGAGATTAAGAGAAGATTTTAATACCTATAAACTCTAGTCATGAAATATAAACTAGAGGATTGGATTTTTGTTTCCAATTAAATGAAATGCAATTGTTAAATTTTTTGGTAGTAAGACCATTTAACACCAGGTCTACCCTTTTAATAAATGTTTAAGTGTGCATGACAGTATCATCAAAGTGTGCATGACAGTATCATCAGCTACCAGCACAAAGATGTACAGCAGATGTCTAGTACTTATTCATCTTGCATAACTAAAGCTTTATACCCTTTGAATGTCAACTCTCTATTCCCCCTCCCCTGGCAACCACCATTCTACTTTTTGCTTCACTGGCTTGGGCTTAACAGATATGTTTTCTATCTCAGGTTTTGTTAAGTGTCCCATGTTTATTCATTCTTTTGCTTTGCCAATACAGGAACTGTGCCATGACTTAAGAAAGCAATTCAACTATAGCCTTAATTAAAGCACATTAGGCTAAATACCATCGTGTCTCTAATGGGCTGTTCACTCTGTAAGCCACCCACATGAGGATGGATCCCCATAGAGGCAATGGATAGCTTATCAACAGGATCAAGTGGAAAGGAAGTTGACTCTGAGAGGATATAAAAATCCAACCCTTAGGTCCTGACAAGTGGCTCCTGGCCAAGCGGATCAAAACAGTTTGCTGCAGCCAGCCTTAATAACCAATCAAATAATCAGTACTGATGGAGTTGCAGACCTGAGTCTTGAGCTAATCTGAGATTGAGACAACTGGATCTGTGACCTGCTCACATCATTAGCCATGGAAGGGTTGGCTTACTTGAATGCACACAGAGATGTTTCAGTGTTGGACAAATGCCATTCATGTGACTAGGAATGAGAAAAAGAGTAGGCTGAAAAGAAATTCCTAGATTGGGCTTCAGATGGGAAAAGACAGCAGAATTCTTCTATTTTGGGAAAAAATAATCGGAAAGAAGCCATTGTGCCATAAGCTCAACAAGAACGGAAGTGTTTTTCTTCACCCAAGCAATAATGCTATTCTTGCTGAGTCTATAGTCCTATAGTGCTAAACATATTACAAGGACCTGAGGCAAAACTCTCAACTCCATACAGCAGAGTCAGATCTGACCTGATGCCAGGAGCCAAATCCCAGATGCATAGTTTTAAGGTATATTTAATATGAGCTCAAATTTCACAGATACTATGGAGCCAAGACTTCCCAGAGCCGAGTCTCCTGCTCAGCCATGAGTTTTATTTGGAAACTGTGTTAACTCATTAAGGTCAACAAGCTATGATGCAGTTAATTGCAGCTTTGGTGTATGTAAACTGCAATAATAAAACTGCAGCCATAACTGTTTTGTGAAGAGTCCTAGAGGGACCTCAAATTTCACTGAAGGATGTTCCCACCGCTGGCAGGTTTATGACCGTATTTTTGAGTGGAAGGCCAGAAACAAGTGGGATGTTCAAGTCTAAATCTGTACCCTCTGTCTAGTAAGTGAACTAACTTTCATACAATCTACTTTCCATCAGCCTACAAGAATAGAAAAATTAAATCAGTAAATTTAAATGAATGGAAAAGGGATATTTTACCCCAAAACTCTATCTGACCCATAAGGCATCAGGAAACCCTGGCAGTTATTTATTTGGAAATAAAAGTTTAGGGATAACAACTATGGTGCGTTTTCTCATAAAGGAAGTATTATGACACGGATGTTTTTACTTTACAGTGTAAACCCTCCCTGCCACCTGTTCTTCAGCACTCAGTTCTGTTCCCAGAGGTAACCAATGTTATGGGTTTCCATATATTTTTCCAGGTATGTAACAGGTAAACACTAAGCACATGAGCGTGTGCATACTCACACATTTTCTATTTAAAAACACATACACACAGTATCTTAGTATACAAACTCTTCATTTTTCACTTAAAATATATTAGAGTTCATTCCTTATCAATTTTTATAGATTCAACTTTTTCATCGGCTACATGGTTTTCCATTGTTTGTATGTACTATAATTTATTGCACCAATTGTCCAGCTATGAGTATTCAGGTTGTTTCCAAACTTTTGCTTTTATAAATAAAGATGCAACAAATATATTTCATCCACATACTTTCACATATATGTGGACATATTTATGGTATCAGTTTCTAAAAATGGACTTGGCTGTGTAAAAGGTGAATAGTTAATTTTAATATTATTGCAAAATTACTTGCTATGAAGTATTGGTTTTCCTGACAGCAATATAATGCTGTGCCTGTTCATCTATATCTTCACCACATAATATGTTATTATATATTCAATATTTCTAATCTGATTGGGACAAAAATGGGATCATATTATAGTTTTAATTTGCATAGTGCAGAAAAGCTGAACTTTTTTCTATATGGTTAAGAGTTTTAAAATTTTCTTTTCTGTGGCTTATTTATTTATTTATTTATTTATTTATGTGTCTTCCTATTTAAATAACAGTCCATGTTTCCATTTTTTCCTTGCTAATCTATATCAATTTTTTTAGATATGGCATCAACAATTTAATTTTGGGCCTTTTAAAAGGGTATATTTTTTCTGAGTTTGTGGTGTTTTTGTGCTATAGGTTAAGACACTTTTAAAAATATTTTTGAATGTTAACATGATGATTTAACTGTAGCTCTTCTTTGACTCCCAGATTTTGTGTCATGCTGAGGAAAGCAACCATGTCCCTGGGGGAGTGGAGTGATATATGAGAGATCATATTTTCTTCTTGCATTTCTAGCATTTTTATGCTTTAATTTTATACATTTAACTCTTTAATCTATTTGGAATTTGTTGTCTATATGGAATAAGGTAGATTCTTTTTTTCCTTAGTTATTCCAATGAACATTGACTACTACATAAGCTAACTATACATATATCTATTCATTTGTATGAACCCCAAAGTCAGTAGCGAATCTTATGAAGTAATTCTAGAGGTATTTTCATTAAGGTCAAGAAAAAAAATCAACACTATTATTTAATAATTTTCTGAAAGTACAAGCCAATCGAATTAGAAGTGAGAAATAATTGTACTTATAATAATAATAAGGACAAGGAAGTAGAATTGTACTTATTTGCATATTCTGTAATTGTATACCTAGAAAACTTAACAGAAACATCTGGAAAACTCCTAGAAGTAGTGAGAGAATTAAGTATCCGGGTTTAAAAGAGAAAAAAACTCAAAGGATTTTCTTTACAGGAACGTTATGCACCTAAAAATACAATAGAAGAAACTAGAAGCTTTCTCACTATGATTAGAAACAAAACAAGGATAGCCCTTCTCACCACTCCTTTTCACACTGTGCTGGAAGTCTTAACTACTGCAATAAGACAAAAATAGGAAATAAAAGATATACAGATTAAGAAGGAAGAAATAAAAGTGTCTTTCTTTGCACATAACACACATAACAAATTTTCCATGTAGAAAACCCAAAAGAAGTAATTAAAAACCGACCAACCTACCTACCAACCTCCTGGAACTAATAAGCAGGTACAGCAAGGTTGCAGGATACAAGATCAATGTACAAAAGTAAATTGCTTTCCTATACATCATCAATGAACAAGTGGGAAATTTGAAATTAAAAACACAAACCATTTACATTAGCATACCCTGAAAATGCAATTTTTAGGCATGAACCTGACAGGTTATGTGTACAAGGTGTATATGAGGAAAACTACAAAACTAATAAGAGAAATAAAAATGAGCTAAATAATGGAGATATTCCCTGCTCATGGATAAGAAAACTCAATAATTTCAAGATGTCAGTTTTTCTCAACTTGATCTCTGGTGGTCAACTGATCCATTGATCAATGCAATCTCAATCAAAATTCCAGCAAATTATTTTGTGGATACTGGCAACTTGATTCTCAAGTTTATATAAAGAAGCAAAAGACCCAGAATAGCCAACACAATACTGAAGAAGAAAAACTTGGATGACTGACTTGACTTCAAGGCTTACTATAAAGCTACAGAGACCAAGTAGTGTGGTATTGGTGACAGTATTGACAAACAGGTCAACAGAACAGAATAGAGATTCCAAAATAAGCCCATATAAATTAAGTCAAGGGATCTTTGACAAAGGAGCAAAGGCAACGTTATGTAGCAAAGATGGTCTTTTCCAATGGATGGTGCTGGCTAGAATTGGACATCAACATGCAAAAATATGAATCCAGACACAGACCTTACACTCCCCACAGAAAGTAACTCTAAATGGATCACAGAGCTAAACATAAAATGCAAAACTATGACTCCTAGAAGAGAACATAGAAGGAAATTTAGACGACCTTTGGTTTGGGAATGCCTTTTAGATAAAAAAACAACAAGCATGATCCATGAGAAAAAATAATTGATAAGCTGGATTTCATTAAAATAAAAACTGCTCTGTTGACTACAGTTTCAAGAGAATGACAGGACAAGCCTCAGACTGGCGGAAAATAGTTGCAGAAGATAAAGCTGATAAAGGACTGCTATCCAAATATTCAAAGACACTCCCATATAATGGCAGAGATGATTTTAAATTTTTTAGGGCAAGGGCAATCATTTCTGAAGCACCAGAAGATTTAGCAACATTTCAAAATTGAAGGGTTCCCATGTTTGATGTTCTTCCTGTTGCTACAATCAGGCTGCAACTAAGGGGTAACATATTTCATAGATTCTCCAGCTTTGACACTTCCCAGATGTGTTTAGAACTTCTTTTTAATTGAACTGCCCCAGAAAAAATGTAAACACATTTTATTTTAGTTCAAAAGAAAAAAATACACACAAAGAACTCTTAAAAGTCTAAATAAGAAAACAATCAACTTGACTGAAAAAAATTATCAAAGACTTTAATGGATACCTCGCCAAAGAAGATACACAGATGGAACAAAAGCATATGAAAAGATGCTCCATATCATATGTCATCAGAAAAATGCATATTAAAACAAAGAGAAATCACTACCCACATATCAGAATGGCCAAATACTGATACTAAAACACTGATAACACAAAATGCTGACAGGACTGTGGAGTAACAGGAACTCTCATCCACTGCCATCTGGACAGCTAAAAGGTACAGCCACTTTGGAAGATAGTTTGGCAACTTTTTAAAATGAAACATACTTTTAGCATACAATCCAGCAATTGCTCTCCTTGGTATTTACCCAAATGGTTTGAAATCCTATGTCTACACAAAACCCTGCACACAAATGTTTATAGCAGCTTTATTAATAAAAATTGCCAAAATGTAGAAGCAATCAAGATGTCCTGAAAATGTAAATGGATCAATAAAAGGTGGTATATCCTGACAATGGAATACTATTTAGCACTAAAAATAAATGAGCTATCCAGCCACAAAATGACATGGAGGAAACTTAAATGCATAATAGTAAGTGGAAGAGTCGATCCGAAAAAGCTATATACTGTATGATTCCAATTATATGACATTCTGGAAAAGGAAAATTATGGAGACAGTAAAAAGATCAGTGGTTGCGGGGGGTTAATGGAGAAAAAACAATGAATATGCAAAGCACAGAGAATTTTTATGGCAGTGAAACTTTTCTGAATGGTACCATAATGGTAGATACAAGTAACCATATATTTGTCCAAACCCATAGGATGTTCAACATCAAGTGAACAATAATCTAAACTTTGTACTTGGGGTGATAATAATGTGTCGATGTAGATTCACCAATTATAACAAAATGATACTGTGGTATTGAACTGTACTTAAATGGGGGCTGGGCATATAGGGGAACCTTGAACTTCTTGCTCAGTTTTATGTGAACCTAAAAAATAGTCTATTTAAAAGGGGAAGTTACAATTAGTGAATAGTTCATAAATACAATGTAAGAAATTTTTTCAATCTTTGAATAAATCTAAAACATTATAAATGGAAAGACATATCCTTTTCTTGGATGGAAATACAATATAATAAAGATATGAAGTTTTCCTAAGTTAATAAATTAAGTATAACCTTCACAAAATAATAATATAACTCCTACTTTCTTCTTGTTTGCTATCTGGTATGTCTTTGCCCATCCCATTTGGTTTTATCCTTTTCATTTCACTGCTTTCTTTTGGAAATTCCTTATTATGTATATGTTTAGATCTTGTATGTAGGTATATTATAAATATATATAATCATTGTGGCCAATTGCTGCCCTATGTTGGAGATCATTGCCCATGAAGTTGTGTAAATGAACAGAAAGTTACTAAAAGTCTTCCTATTTTTCAGAAATAGTCCATTTGAGAAAAGTCCTCCAGGCAAATCTTCCTGATTATTGGCTGTGAGTTTCAACTGGAGAAGTAAACAACCGGGAAGACAGAAGAAAAGAATTTTACATTGACAAATATGATCATTTTAACTGTATTACAAATAACTATAAATTAGTTCAGATACTAGAATTACATTTATATATGAGCAATTTCATGGATATTATAGTGACATCACACTGAGATTAATGTAAGGCTTTTTGCAACTCTAGTAGACCTTATATTCAAATATCTACTTAAAAATAAACCTTATATTAATTATATGAATAAAAAAATTTTAATTGGGATGCCTGGGTGGCTCAGTGGTTGAGTATCTGCCTTTGGCTCAGGGTGTGATCCCAGAGTCCTGGGATCAAGTCCCATATCAGGCTCCCCACAGGGAACCTGCTTCTCTCTCTGCCTGTGTCTCTGCCTGTCTCTCTTTGTGTCTCTCGTGAATAAATAAATAAAATCTTAAAAAATTTTTTTAGATTATAACCTATCCCATAAGTTTATTTATTTTTTTATCCCATAAGTTTATTTATGGAATATTTAGAAACTATCAGATACAATTCAATATAAATATTTTGTCAGTAACACTATAGAAAAAAGTTCTAAATTATATTTGAAATTTGTACATACTTTGCTAGAAAATATAAAAGTGAATCATGAGATTTTCATTTATACTTGAAAGGAAACTTCACTCTTCAGTGCAAAAATGTATAATTGAATAAATGGTCCTAAGTTTATGAGACTATAGCTCATTTGATAATGGAAGAGGGAACCTCAAAGAATCGATGGTTTTGGCTTACACCTCTTTCTTTACAAGAGAAACAGCATTTATATGTCTTTGGGTTGACAGAGGAGCCCTTGCTAACTTATAAAAGAGGCAAGATGACATGTTCACTTTCTTAGTGAAAAAACTTCAAAGACACATATATATATTTTCAAGAAGAATAGGGATATTTAGATCAAATTAAAAAAGAGAACTAAAAAAAAATAAGTAACCATAATTAGGAACAAAAAATAACAGGAAAGATATGTTAACAGAAAGCAAATGTGAAAAAGACAAAAAATGTTGGGGTGGCTAGGTGGCTCGGTTAAGTGTCTACCTTTGGGTAGGATCATGATCGCAGGGTTCAGGGATGGAGCCCTGCATCTCCCTCTCTCTCTGCCTGTTGCTCCCCTTGCTTGTATTCTCTCTCTGTGTAAAAAAATAAATAAATAAAATCTTTTTTTAAATGTTGGGAATAAGTAGTATAATGGACAATAGAAAAATGGAAGGGGCACCTAGGTGGCTCAGTCAGTTAAGTGTCTGCTTTCACCTCAGGTCAGGATCCCAGTGGGAAGTCTGTTTCTCCCTCTCCCTCTGACCCCCAACCCCCTTGTGTGTGCATGCAGGTGAGCTCTCTCTCTCACACACAAACAAATAAATAAATAAAATCTTTGGGGAAAAAATGGAAGAAGAATTGTTCTTCAGGAAGACAAGCAAAACAGGGATCCCTGGGTGGCGCAGCGGTTTGGCGCCTGCCTTTGGCCCAGGGCGCGATCCTGGAGACCCGGGATCGAATCCCACGTCGGGCTCCCGGTGCATGGAGCCTGCTTCTCCCTCTGCCTGTGTCTCTCCCTCTCTCTCTCTCTCTCTTTCTCTCTCTCTCTGTGACTATCATAAATTTAAAAAAAAAATTAAAAAAGGAAGACAAGCAAAACAATAGTAAAAAACAATCAGATATGAAGTTCTATAGAAGATAAGAAAAAAAAAAGGAAAGAAAAGAAATGGAAGCCAGAGGCTGTGGAAAGAAGGTCATAAAAAATATAGAATTTGTGACTGGAAAGAAATAAAGTAATAGCCCAATATTAATTAATATGGATGAAAGACTAATAAAAAGGGAAAATTTATCAGAATGTAGAAATAATAAGTGATACATTCTGATGATATCAAACTGATATAAAAAAGGGAAGCAAAATCAGTGCCATTAGAATTACATTTTAGTAATATTACACATTCTTGGAGAGCTTTGTAATATCCAAAAGTTAGTAATGAGAATATTCTGTATCATTTCTAAGATTTCCTGAATTCCTTACATAATTATTATAATAAACATTCTATTACTGGATGAAGTTTTTGCGTCTAGACATTTTGTATTTCTCTTTTCTATAGAAGATTAAGTATGTATTACATACAGGACTTGAGCAATTGTGTATCACAGCCAAAAGATTTTTACACTGAGGTAGCCTAGACTGGTGAACAATATGGTTTTGATCATCTTTGTAAAAAAAAAAAAACTCCATTTAAAGTAACCTTTACCCATGAGGTCTCATACTCAGACTTCTTTGGGCATCTGAATTTTTCCATCCAAATGGAAATGTCTACAATAGCTCAAATTGAAGCATTTCATCTTCATTGTGGCATTTCACACAAATAGCCTTAAGCATGAAGGTAATCTTATAAATGCTTTGTCTGTGAAGAAGTCTGGCCTTTTATAAGTTAAGGACTATGTAACTTCTTTTTCGAAAGCACCTCTGTCCATGACAACTTGGGCCTGGGTGTGTAGGTCTGCCTAACTCTGGAATTTGATTTGCGGGCTTTTTGGGTCTTTCACACAAAGCTACATCCTCCAAACAAACTTCTACGAAGTATGAAGGTGAAATTTTATTCCTTTCTTAGTCCTCTGTTTAATTTTTCTCTTGGTTCTGAATGTGAGTGAGAAAGACAGATGCTATTTAATGTTCCCCTTAAGAGACTACTAATACCCACAACTTTGCATTTTAATTTAATCGTGGGTTTAGGTGAAGAAATAGCATAACTGCTAACTTCTGATGAGATATTTTTGCTTCCATGGTGTCCTTAAATTCCATGTTGTATTTAAAGCCTAAAAGCAATCCCCCCTCTTGCCTGCCTGCCCCTCCTGCCACCAACATGGTGAGACAATCCTCATCTTTTCCTCCAAGGTTCTACTGCTACCGTTATGAGTTATTAAATTAATTACTACTATTTTTATGCTTTATCTGGCCCTGAAAAAATTTACAGGGAGGAGGGGGAATCAATTGACCAATTGATGAGTGAACCAAACATACAGCTTTATGTTTTCTCAGGTGTAGCTTTTAAGTTTCTCTTTACATACGAGAATATATGTAATCCTTACTATAATAGTATTTTGATGCTGATGAGGAACAAGTCACTGGAAACTACAAGAAAGGCTTTTAGGCAGAGAGGACTTAGTTTGCCTCAACCTCTGAACTTCTGAAAGGTTAAGTAAGGTATTTTAAGAGAATCAAAGAGAAGTCACCATAAAATCAAGAAATAGCAAACATTTAAAGAAGAGTTAGGGATCATCTAATTCATCCCTCTCACTTAATAGAAAACAAACTGAATCAAAGCAAAATTGATATTTCTTTTTTGAGAATTTTTGTGCTTTCTACTTCCAAAATAAATATGTGATATGTCCAGGGTCACACAGCTTAATAATGGCAGAAGTGGAATCAGAATTTTTATTCCCTGACTCCCAAACTCCCAATGCCTGTCCATTCTCATAGTACAAAATAATTTTCAAGTACTTACATGATCTTAAACTTCAGTAAAGTATATGCAAATATAATATTAGTAGCCACCTTAAACTAATATTCACTTGAATTATATTCCTCAGAGACACCCGAAACAAATCTAGTAAATAAAATATTTTGGCAGAAATGGAGACTATCTTAGAAAATCTTAAAAACAGGAGACATCAAAGCAAATGGTTATTGTAATGTTTAAATTTAGAAACTATATCACTATATCATGCAGGTGTAAAACCTGACGAACTATATTTCCACAGTCAATTTATATTTTACTTCAATAATGGTTTTCATTTTATTTTATTTATTTTTTAATTTAAATTTTAGTTAACATACAGCACAATATTAGTTTTAAAGTAGAATTCAGTGATTTATCACTTACATACAAAACCCAGTGCTCATCATAACAAATGCTCTCCTCAATCCCCATCATCCATCTAGCTCATCCTCCACTCTTAAGTAACTTTTTAATGCTTTGCTAAACCTGGCTATTTCTAGTTGTCTACTGAGCAGATCACTTTCTATAATTCATCTGCCCCACTTCAATTTCTCCAAAGATTTCCTTACACCAAAGTTATAATTATATGACATTTATGTATCTTGTTCACCTTATACTATATAATTTGAGGTGGGGAAAATTCATATATCTGCAATTCTGTTTTTAAAGTGATTTGATTTTCATACTGAGGAGAAACCAGACGGACTCCTGCCAAAATGACTGTCAGCTTCTGTACAGTCCCATTACTATTCTGAGCACATAAACCATCTGGGCATGACAATTCATGAAGTGTTTCAGTTGGTTTTGTGGTGTATCTGCCACCTATTTTATAAAAGAATGTTGCTGCCAATAATAATAAAAATAACTAGGTAAAATGTTATTCTTACAGTTGTGATCTCACATAACTCTTTTTTTTAACACCCAAGAAAGAAACTGCTTTTTACATAGAATTTCACAAGCCTAGGAAATACTGTTTTACAAATTTCTTTTCTAGGAATAATTTGGTTTGGTACATGTATTAAAAAGTCCTCATGAGTTTTTAACAATACGCATTTTTACAATTATAATTGAGATTAACAAATGAAATTGCCTATTTCATTCACATCTTTAAAACATTTACATTCTTGGGACACCTGGGTGGCTCAGCAGTTGAGCATCTGACTTCAGCTCAGGGCTTGAATTCGGGGTCCTGGGATCAAGTCCCTCATCAGGCTCCCTGCATGGAGCCTGCTTCTCCCTCTTCCTGTGTCTTTTCCTCTCTCTCTCTCTCTCTCTCTCTCTCCCTCCCTCCCTCCTTCTCTTTGTCTCTTATGAATAAATAAATGGAATGTTTAAAAAATTTACATTCTTTAAAATATTTGTAATCCATCCTTAAATTTTCATGCTGTATGCAGATCACATTTAAAATAAGGTCATATATCTAACATACATTGACATCCACATTGTGTATTTCAAGAGTATTTTTCAGGGCATTTGAATAATAAACCACGAGCTCCACAAATCATTCAATCCACTGTTGCCCTGGTCGATCCAATATCAATAAACTACTTTGGTCAAACCGACATCATTTATTACGCTGGTAAATAGATGGTCTGTATTTACTTCAGATGCTAATGCAAAATTAGCACAAAGAGTAGAATTTAAAAGTATATATATTGAACTAAAATAAAACACTATATTCTAGGGATGTTTAGAATCGAGGAATATATAATGTATTATTTTTTCAATTAATAAAATTGTGCAATTATTAGGCATTTTTGCCTCACTGTATAATTACTGAATTAAATGTTAGAAAAGCAAAATAGGACCTAATGTCCCAATCCTATCAGTTGGAATTAACTTTGAATATATACTAATTTGGCAATATGTTTAAGACAGTATTTAAAGAATTGAAAAAAAATACATTGACTCATTCAAATCAGTTCCCAAAATGTGCTTGATCATACATATACTGTTGTACCCCAAACACTTGTATTTTTGCTTCACAGAGAATTTTCCTACTCAAATTTAGCTCTGATAGATTCCATCCTGCCTATAATCCTATTTTCCTTTGTCCTGTGGCAAATTCTATTAGGCAAAATAGTTCACTGGGTTCAGTCTTATGGGCAATTGCTATTTCCATGCCTTTAACTATACCATTAATTCGTTCCCTGAATTCCAGAAACCACTCAACTACCACCCAGTACAGGATATATCACTTCGTGTATTCCTGAATAAAAGGTTGTAATGATGTTAGGAAGTGCTGGCATATTTGTATCCTAGACTTTCACTGAGAGACTTAGCCTTTAGATAACTCATTACAGGGTGGCAACATTTACTGAAATATAAATTTGTGTGTGCTCTGCTTATATGTATTTTTTTATCATTTCAAGCAAATGGAATGCTAAAGTCTTTATTACCTCATGAATTTTAGTAGAGGAATAAACAGAAGCTGCATGAAGTCCATGCTTTCTTCCCTCTGGGAAAACCCTTACGCGCATTGCAGACATGAGGTTAGAAATCCCAGAGCAGGGAGATGGGGGAGAGAGCTGCCTCTGTGAGTAGTCAGAGTCTCTAGACAGGGAAGGGGTTGGCAGTGCCTTAGGCAGGTGTTAAAATCTCAGAAGGGACAGCTGGCAGGGGAGATCCTTGACAGGGAGAGTCTTGGTCCTGCAAAAAAACTCCTCTTTACGTTGAACATCGCCCACTGCAGCAGGTGCAATGAACTTGAAGGGGTGAAATGAGCGCTTCAGTGGGATTCAACTGTGGGAGATGTGCAATCGTTTGCTTCCCCTAAGGAGATGATACATCATCACCAACTGCCTTGTGACTTGTAGCCCTTCCGGGTAGGTGGAACATACTTCCAGGGAACATAATTCCCATTGTCCCTTTGACCAAGTGATTTGCTTTGGCCAATGGAAGATGGAAAGACAGAGTCTTCAACTACACAGAAGCTCACCAGGCAAATGTTGTGGTTCCACCCAGCCTTATTCTTTTCCCTCATTCTGGAGAAGGGCATTTCTCAAATAGAGTCTGCTCCCTCAGCCTTGGTCCTAGCAGAGGAAGACCCATAGATAGAGTTGCCAGAGCCAGCCAGGAACCGCTAACAAGTTTGTAAATTACTGAAGCTTCGGGGTTGAGTTAACAGAATAAAGCTAACTAATCTGTCAGGAAAAGCCACTAATCCATGACCAGATTGCTAAACTGATTTAACAAATGATACAGAAACATAGTATCTCTCAAACACAACTTTTGAATGAGATTCAGACCTGCTTTTGTTTATGAGTTTCTGCCTGTAGTTTGGTCACGAAGAACATAATATCTTTAGAATGGTTTTTTCCCCCTTAAAAGATAAAAAGTAGGATGGTGGATTAGCCCACATTATAAACCTTGTACAAGTCAAGATCTCTTCTTGATCACCCTACTCAGGATAACTTAAGGATACTTTCTGGCACACCTCTAACTCTAATTAGTTTGTATTAAGAATACAGTAATAGCCTTAATGATAAATCAATTATTCTACGTAAAATCTCTTAGCAAAAAAGTCTTTTATGTTTGAAAGTAAATACTCTTATGTTGGTGGGTGAATGGTCCAGTACAGAGCTTTGGGAGGATAGAGAGAGAGTAAAGGTCTCATCGGGCTGTGTCTGTGGTTGTAGATTTGGAGACACCGAGTGTGAGGTGAAAGCACTGAAAGCCTCCCATACCTGTGCAGCCAGGAATGAGGGGGGCACTGCCTTAGCTCAGCTTATACAGGGCAGGTTTTAAACCTGCAGTGGCCGGTCTGTTCATCTGCTTCCCTTCCCTTGCCCCTTGCTCATTTCTTTTCTCTTCCAACTCTCCTTGATGCTCCATTTCTTTCCTTTTCCTCAGCTGCTCATCTCACTTCTGTTGCTCATCTTCCTCACACTTCTCACCCTTCCTCTCTGTTTAGAAATGTCAGCAGTTCATTCAACATTTTTCAAAAACCACTGTTTAAAAGTAATTTAGTATAAATCTCACAAGGATACAGAGAGAATGAATGCCATTATTCTTGCTGCGCTCTCTCAGGCAATGCAAGTCATTTGTGCCCATGGTGTGGTGAAGGTGGGAGTTATGTAGCTGTAAGTAGCAGCCAGGGAAATAGTGCTAGAGTCAGCATCTGTCCTTTGCTGTGGGACAATAATGGGAGAGAAAAAAATCAGGCTTCCTTGGTACAATTCCTGTTGAGGGAAAAAGAAGTCAGCACTAGCATTTAACACAAGATGTTGGGGGAGGGACTGTCATTCTCCCTTTTTGCCAATATCTCCTTTGATAACCATTTCAGGGAAATAGTGCAATATTTTCAACCAATATATAAACCCTTTCAGGTCTCATGGCATGCAGGATTAGACGTTGGTAAGACCTTCACTGAATGTCTAGGTGTTAGCATCCTTAAAAACTCGTAGGGTCTTTTTGTTTTTTGTTTTGTGTTTACGGCTTTCCCCCTCCACTTATATGTGTGTTGCCTGAACAACTCAGGGTGTGAAATAGTTCATGAGCAGTCCTTGAGCTGCTGTAGCCAGAAGGGTGTTTAAATGGTGTCATACAGAAAATGTTCTGGAGTGTGGAATTCTGCTCAGGGGGGTTGTTTTTTAGCATAAATTCAACTTGAAGTTACTCTTCCTGTTCAAGGGAATTAACATGAGACCACCTCATCACAAACCAAAACTGCTGAGGGCACAGTTGATGCATGGAGAGATATAGCACAGACCCAGGGGCAACTGGATAGATGAAGGACAGAACTACCTGGGAAAGAATGAGAGACAGATATGGTGGAACAGGGGAGAGGAGAGTGTGGCACACAAATTTACCACCCTGATGCATGAGTACCTGGTGCTGGACACTTACACTGTTCAAAATGTCCTGAAGACAAAGGTAATCTCCCTGAGTTAGGAGAAATTAGGATCAGAAGTTATCAGAGCTGCAGGAATTCAGTTGATAAAAGTCTGAACACTGAACAAAATTACAAAGTAATAATATTATCTGCAATTATTGCTATGAACTCTTGTTCAAAGAAGAACCATATTGGTACAAGATAAGCTGCAAGAACTCACAGAAAATAGATCTTGAAAGATGAAAAAGATAACTTCCTGATTCAAAAACTCACCATATTGGATTTTCTGTATACATTATTTATCATCTGTCCAAGAAAATTCGCTTAACTTATTATATATAATACTTATGTTAGTGGCTCTTTATCTGTAGTGTGATTTTAGTCATTCTCACTATATACCGTCTGTGGAACACTGGTCTAGGTTAAAGTGACCCTCTAGTTATTGTTATAGCTTTATATAGATTGAGTGCCCATCAGCTGGTGATTATCACAGATTTGTAGAGAAGGGACATTACCAGATGTCCAGCACGTCTGTCATAGCAGAGCCCTAGCCAGGTCTATTCCTGTCTGGTTTGTGACATGTGATACATGCAATCAGTTTTGTTTACCTCAAATATTTACAGAATGCATACCATGTACAAGGTCCTGGGCAGGGCTGTGAAGGATATAAGATGGTAAAGGGAAAAAAACAATATTGGAAATACTGGAATGTAAGCAAATTCCTTCTACAGGCTGCCTTATGAATTAGACTTTAGGGCACTTGGAGAATTGGATATTTCTGACCTGAGTGGACTCATTTTTTTAGTCCCAGAGAGGAAGGAAATGAACACTGAAGCATTGAAAACAACATCTTTCTTCAACCCAAAGTCAAGTTGGTGTGTGGGTATGTGCATAGTGCGTGCAGTGAACTGATAATTCTTCTGAATTATCAGTAAACCATATTTTAATAACTAGTCAACCATTGTGTCATCCATATTCACCATCTCATGTGAAATTATCAGGCCAGAGTGATTTTTCTCCAATCTAAATGCACATTTTAATGCTTGTATCATTTAAAGATGTTTTTGATATATCACACTGAATTTAATAAACACATGAGACAAGAAAACATAAAGTTCAATGCCCGTCCTGCATTCTTTCCACTTAACCATTTTTTGCAGTTGTCATTGCCTTTTAGTCAGATGTCAGTGATGAAGAACCAGAACAAGATTGTTAAAACAAAAATTCTTAAAAACAAAAAACAGGCATGCTTTTTGGATCCATTTCTGTTCTTCCATCTCAAAATGTTTTCTAACATTCCTTAAATACTGAGAAAAATTTCCTTTTCATTATCTTCAATGGCAGGTGGCAGATGAAGTCATTTAAATACATGTTTTATTAAATAAATCCTTAGAAATAATTTGAACACTATTATTATGTTCCACTAAGGCTTATACTTAAATTGTTTTTCCTTGTGCTTAAATTCTCAAGTATTTCTTGCCTGTTACTCCATTCCCACCTCTAGTAAAGTTCCAAAGCTCCTGGGCAGACAGGGCCTTATTGCCAACCAAATGTTATGAAGTTGGCCTAGAAAAGTGCTGGATTTATAGCAATAGCTACTGCTCTTTGCCGGGTGGAGTGCTAGATGGAGGAAACATAATTGTGTTCAAAGGCCAACTCCTAAACTGATTGGAGGTAGGGAGAGCCAGGGCCATCTTAGGCCATAGAAGATACTAGTAATCACCATGATAATTTAAGAAATCTCAGTAGGGTTGCCAAAGGAAAAAAAAATACATGACATCCACTTAATTTGAAGCACAGATAAACAACAGATTCTCTTTTTTTAGTATAAGCATATCACATACAATATTTTGGGCATACTTATACAAAACATTATTCATTGTTTATCTGAAATTCACACTTAACTGGGCATAACGTATTTCTGTTTGCTAAGCTTAGCAACCCTAAATTTGAAGAAAGGTTTCCCTGATAAAAATTATTTTCATATTGCCTAAAATTCAATTAGGTAACATTTTCAGTTCAGTTAACGAGTATTCCCTTTTGAAAGACAAATATCTCTGGTAAGTATGAATTGTTCATACATCAGCATGAATTAACATTAAAGGCTACTTATTTCTCAGTGTTTAACTCATTTTTCCATATCAAAGTGAGTCATTCCATCAGATGGAGGGCCTGGGAATTCTTTTCTGGTGGGAAGAGGTATTCTGTGGGGTTAGGTGGGAACTGTTAATTTCAGTGGGAGGATACTTGTGGATAAACGAATTTTAGTGGGGATTTTCTGATAAAACAATCAATTGCCAAGGAGAAAGGATACAATGGGGGCAGAGATTAACATAGTAGTCCCAGTGAGATCTCACTCCTAGTATTGTTCTTGAAGACAGTCCTTAACTGGAGGGGAATCTGTAGGGGGCTTTATTTTTCTCAAGTGGATAACGGTTAAATGTTAAAATACTGACAAGCAGATTTTCATCAATGGTGGAGAGATGGCACTAAAAATAAAACAGCAAGACAGATCAAGTTTACTAACTTCATTATGGCTTCCCTAAGTGTAAATTGTGGTGGTTAAATGAATAATATTGGCTTCTGTTTTTAACAAAAATCTCACATAGGAGGTTCTGAAAAGCAAACTCATGGCATAGATAATATGTGCTTCCTCTCATACTCTATGGTCAGGTTTTTTCTTTTTTCTTTTTTTTTTTTTTTTGGTCAGGTTTTTTCTATTATAAAGAGTATGAACTATGCTCAAAGGTTTGGCTAGTACATCTTTCCATATCAGTGACTTGTCTCCCTTTTATTGATTTTTTCACTTTCCTCTTGACTCAGTAGGTTATATAGGTACAAACTCAAGAATGAAAGAAAGAGAAGGCAATTCAGATCAGTAAGGAAGAAACCACTGAACATGAATAGCCATAAGAACAAGGAGAAAAAATGCTCTTAAACATTTATGTGAGTCACAAACCTCTAAGAGATAAAGCCATTTTATACTGCCTACAGCCTGAGAGGTGATGCAGTGTATTCCAAGCAAAAGGAAAGGATGAGTAAGAATCTGGCAATATTTAGCTCTCCTGGAACCTACAGGCCCTAACACCTTCCCAGGTCACCACAGTCCTGGCTTCTGTTGTCTTTACCACTCATTGGCACCAGACAGATATTTTCTGGTAAAATGTAACTAACTAATATGTTAAATATTTACCTCAGCTACAAACCCCTTTTACCTCTGGTAACACCCAGGAGAGTAACTACTAAATAGGCCCTCTGAAACTTTTGGTTAATTGAAGAATTGTTAATCAAAATTCATATTTTAAAGCAAAAATCCCCTAAATATATTCTACATTTCAAAATTTAATATTTTATATTATGAATTGGCCTCTAGACAATATTGTTTCTCCCACATAATACTCTGCCCAGAAAAGAACAGTAGCTATCATCATAAATCTAATATTATATAGAGTATATCTATTCATATTGCTATTTGCTACTCCTAACTAAATAATCTATGCTTAAATTTCCTTTTCCTAAGATTTCCTTGTTTTAAAAAAACACAATTTCCCAAAATTAGCTTAAGCTACAATCACAAATTCTCTTTTGGTTACTAGCATTTGACTGTACCACAATCTGCATGAAACATGTCAGGAACATATGGACTAACCTGCATTGTATTTTTATTTTTTGCCCTCTCTTGAACAATGACTTTTATGGGAAAGAGAGTTAAACAGCTCTCAGCCTGATGGGGAAAGTTATACAATGCACAGCTTTGCAGCAGCGTCCTAATGCAGTACCGAGATGCTGCAGAGAAGCTGGAAATCAAATCATTTCTTTCTGGAGCAGCACTGGTTGCTGTCAGCTGAGATGAAAAAGAGATTTTCTTTTCTTTCCTCTTCCTCCTCTTCCTCTTCTCCTCCTCCTCCTCCTCCTTTTAGAAAATCACATAACTAATCAACTAATCTAACTTAATTCCTTTAAACACTGGCTACAAGGAAAGATATTTACCTCAGGAAATTGTTTAGCAGTGTTCAGAGACATAGCACTTAAAAAAATTTTTTTTTCTAGCCTGTAACCAAAGTGGAAGATCCTCCCTCACAAGATGGACTGAGATGTTACTGATTTGAATAAGGAAAATACTGATAACTTACTGAATGCTTTATTTAGTACGAAACTTCTCTGGAGTTTTAGAAACAGAGTTATAAAGGATTATGTAGCACTGCTAAAGGGCATTCACTGCACTGTAGGGAAGGGACAGATCGGCCTGTTACATTGGCAGGCATTACTCAGCACTTTAGGCATTTTCTTAAGCTGATAAATTCTGCTGGCTGCATAGGCAAGTCAGGACCCCTTCCACTATTGGCAGAAAAGACAACTTCAGCATTGAAGAAAAAAGCAAATCATGCAAATAATCAAGAACTAAATGAACTAAATCTCCTGGGTCCTATGTTTTTCTCCAACTCCCCTAGAAATATAGGCATATTCATTCTGAGATATTAGAGAACCAAGATATGTGCCACACTGAGTTTTTTGAATGAATGAATGAATGAATGAATACATGAATTAACTTGTAATTAATCAGTGGCTTGCCCTAGGCCATCTGCTCAGTGCACAGGTCATAAGAAGTGCAATGCCACTGCTCTCCACTTTATGCCAACCTGCATTTTATCACTAAACTAAGTGAACACCGACATAGAACCACAATGAAAATTTTCAGTTTTATTCAGATAAAAATTCCCCTTTCTATGAAATACAAGAATGTAATACAACATTTTAATTAAGTGAGGGTATGTGGAAAACTAAAATAGCATGGCACATTGCTTATTGTTCTAATAGACACTGAACTTTGAGGATGCAAACCATTGCACTTACAAAATCATCTGGGGAGCATTTAGAAAATATACAGTTCAAGACCTCACCTCTGATTTTGTTTCAGAGGTCTGAAGTTGGGCCCAGCACCTGTATTTAACTCACTTGTCCAGGTGATGAGGATGTAGAGCTTGTACTTTATCGATGGGCAAGTGTTGAGAAACACTGGTGTAGAAAAACAGACTAGGTAAGGCATTTTTTACAAATATCAAAAGCAAGTTTTTGGCACCTAAGCTATTGAGTTAATTCATGCAAGTATTGGTTTGTTAGTTAGAGATGAATCCATGATACAATCTAAATGTTGGAAGGGGTCGTCATTTCTGACCTGGAGATTTCCATTCTCAGCCATAAAAGTTTCATGTTGAGATCACTGGATTTACAATGAGAATATATTTTGGTTCACATTGTGGTTGGA
This sequence comes from Canis aureus, assembly GCF_053574225.1. Taxonomy (NCBI): domain Eukaryota; kingdom Metazoa; phylum Chordata; class Mammalia; order Carnivora; family Canidae; genus Canis; species Canis aureus. Next base: position 19,669,286 of record NC_135644.1, on the reverse strand, counting down.
ATCCTTAGTAGAATTGTGACATGAAGATAGTTTCTTGACCTCTCTCAGCTTCAATTCCATCATTTTTGTACCACCTGACTTTCCGAACCCTTTCCCACGGCCAAAGCCAGGGAGGTTAAATGAGGACACTGATCCCAGGGAAGCTACTGCATAAGTGTAAGTGAGCCAACAGGATTCTCTTTTTGGAGAACGTTTAAATTGGACTAAGATTGACTTGAGTGAGTCAGAATGTTATGGGAACCTGAAGTGAGTGATCTAGAGTTGAGGCTGGGAAGCAATGTCTGGCCAGGACCAAGCAGGGAATACCAGCCGACACAGCAAAAAAAGAGATGAACAGAAAGAAGATGTAAGTATGCAACCAAAGACTAGGCTATTTTGATTGGGTTCCTGACTTTTCAATTTCAGTTTAGGCTCTTCATTGGCTTAGCTATGTTTTGCTCAATGGGTTTTCAATACGTAATCCATTTTATGTATGTTAACTTAAATGTGGTTTTAATCATTGAAAACAAATGTTGCCTGACATGTATACAGAGTTTGCACATAAAATATTATTTTTTAAAAGATTTTTTTATTTATCTATGCATGAGAGACACACAGAGAGAGACAGAGACATAGGCAGAGGGAGAAGCAGGCTTCCTGTGGGGACCCTGATACAGGACTCTATTCCAGGACCCCGGGATCACGACCTGAGCCAAAGGCAGATGCTCAACTACTGACCCACCCAGGTGCCCCTAAAAAATTCTTAACCCTCTATTTTAACTGCCTTTTTTACAGAGAAGGACATGGAAGGATGGTAAAGTTGAGTGTCACAGATGATGATGTGACCAGCCTCAGTCAGATAGTCTGTAGGAAGGTTGAGATCTGGATCTGGGTCTACTGTTTCAGTTCAGTGTTCTTATTTCAAAACCAGAAATTCAGCAGCTGATATTTTATTACATTTATTGTCCTGACTGATTACGTCCCTGAACAATTAAGCCATCCCATAAAGGTAGACTGAAAGAATCCTTCCAGGCCAAGATCTTCCTCAAAAGGTTCTTAGCATAATCTCAAGCCTTTGGACAAGTTCCTAGTTGGGATGTCAGAGCTGTATGTTGTAAAAGATGGATAAAATTATGACCAGAAAAAAAAGTCAGCCATCATTATTACACCTTATACATTAAAAAATAAAAGACACTTGGAAAAAGACTGATTTGGAGGAGAATTGTATACAGACAGATGGGCTACCTGCAAATGAAATCCCTGAGCCACTTAATGAGGCGAGTGTTTGAAAGTGTCCTCTTAAATGATCAACTCAGATCTTGTAGAACATCTACCAGAAAGAACAAGTTTTAGTGCAGCTGACTCTAAGTTTGTGCCCAGAATATTGAATTGAGCCAAATTTATTTTCCACATAAAGTCACAGTTTTATACATCATTATATAATCTTTTGGCAGAAATAAGGAATAACATTCAGAATGTGGCACTTCGAAATTCAAAAGATCCTAGCATAAAAATACCTAGTGTTTTAGATGTTTCAAAGTAAGGCCAAATGCAGAAAATAAGTTGGATATGATAAAAATACCAGAAATTTCTATTCAGTTGGCATAGGCACACCGTTGCTAGGCATAGGTAGTAGAACAGAATTCAACAAAAAAGGATCACTAAATACCAATCACTCAATCAATCAATCACCGAAGAAACTATTAAATCACATAGCAATGCTGTTACATGCTAGAGGACATAGGGTTGTAAGAGATTTGCAGGTGCTCCCCTTTAATTATTAACTCTCCTGAGCAAGGAACAAGGTCTAACCATGGAAGTCACCATGTCCCTTACCCTGACCCTTTTGCTATTAGAAGCACAAGCTAAACTGAAGATCAAACAAAAATCACTATTACTTTTCAGCTTTTAACATCTACTTTACTACTTTTTTTTTTTTTTTAGCTTTTTGGTCTTTATTATTCGGATTTATATTGTATTTGATTTTCCAAGTCATTAAATAATTTTCAGAAGTAGAAAATAAACAAAACTCTCCCTTGCTTCAATTTATGCCCATTTCCAATGTTTTGTCTTTCTAGAGACAAAAAATTCAGTCACATACTCTCCTTATGACAAACCTGCATATGTTTGCAGGCAGCTATCTTGTCTCCCTTTAGTTTTCTCTCTACTAAACTGAAAAAAGTTTCACTTCCGTATCATGGACACTATATAACTACTTGCATTGTTCATTTGCTCCTTTCCAATTTCTGCCCATTTCCACTGATCTGCTTAGACACTGTAATAGAAGAATGGTAATAAGAATAGCATAAAGATAATGCCTGACTTTTGCATATATTTCTCTTAGTACAAAGTACTGTGTAAAGTTTTTCAGTAATAGAATATCTCTATTTAGCCTAGTTCTTTGTATAAATCAATTTAATATTTTTTAAAAAGGATTGAAACAATAAAGTTGATCTTTTAAAAAATTGATCTTTACTTATAAAATTATCCTATGATCCTCCTATTCTTCCTGTTATTAATCAGAAACAAACACAATTGACCTCCTTTCAAACACAAGGGCCTTGTTGATTCTACCAACATGTGGCAAATTAGTTTCCCTACCATCTTGTTGTTTGTATAGTTTTTTTCTCTCTCTTTTTTTTTTTTTGATATTTTATTTATTTATTCATGAGAGAAGCAGAGACATAGGCAGAGGAAGAAGCAGGCTTCCCCCAGGGAGCCTGACACAGGACTCGATCCCAGGATGCTGTGATCACAACCTGAGCTAAAGGTAGAGGTTCAACCACTGAGCCACCCAAGTGCCCCTGTACAGTTTTTTCTTGATTCAAAACATATTACATTATGGTTAAACTTAACACTAGAGTTTCTCTTGCCTTAATGAACCAGTTTCTAAAAGTTTCAAGTTCCTATTCCTATGTCCCTCAGAGCTATTAATATTGTTTACTCCATGCCACTTAAATTTTTATTCTCAATTTCAACATCAAGATCAGTGAAAAGTCATTAAACAGTAATAGTTTTGAGATTGATTTCAATAGGGTATAGTTAATATATTTCTTCAGGATATCATGGAATCAGTGTTAACCATCTGGAATAACTTGAAATTACCCTAGCAACAATATAATATGGACCAATGATTGCAAGAAATAAGTTTCAGAGTTATTTTAAAGATTCGAAGAATTTGTAATGCCAGCTCCAGCTTCAGATTTATGTTGAATGCATATTTTACACATGTTCATGGGAATATGTAATAAAATCCAAATTCTCTCATAGAAGGCTTTTTAACAGTCAATATTCATTCTTACCAGAAACAGATACTGAAAGTTCAATTTCTTGCTTGTGGTGGTCCTTCATAATTCTGATATAAAAGTTGGTGATTAATGATGAAAGCTACATTTTATAAGTAACACATTCTACCCTTTAAATCAGCAGTATGAATGTGTGATTTGTAAGGCTCTTTCTCATTAAAGTTACATGAAAGATAAATCTTATTTTATTTTCTTCACTTGCAATTATAAAAGCCAGTAAGTAAATTTATAGCCTTGAATATTAAAACTAATTGCCAGCCAAACATCTTTTCTATTTCTACATTGTAAGATACTGCCGTTTTAAAAGCTTTATAGTGCAACATTCCATAAAATAACAAAAAAGAATTATATTAATATCCAAAATGAGAATGACTATG